>NC_051180.1:206917189-207213652 GCF_013339695.2 Rhipicephalus sanguineus
CACAACTACAATGACGTTGCACCGTATTGCGCCTGCGTAGGCTGTTTTTCCCGAACCAGTTTATAGACCTGGCATGGCTCAGTGGTAGAATACCGGATTGCCACGCAGAATGCTTGTGTTCGACTCCTGCTGGGATCCTAATTTTCATTCTTTCCATTCGTTGAGTCAACACTGCCGATGTTGGTTTTCCTTAACGCTCTAGCATTTTGGTTACCGATGTCTGTTCTCGCTGTTGCTGGGTAGATATAAACTGTCAATCACCTGTGGCGCATACCCGTACACCGCGGCCCGTGGTAAACGGGTATGTGCCACACGTGTCTAGTGGAAAGGGTTTGACGACGTACGCGACAGGATTCTAACGTTAGTCATGTCATGACCCGGCAATCATATTAGTCAAATCCTCTTAGCTTCCCATGCAAATTTTGGTCTACACCAAGTTAAGGAGGCGATCATGAGAGCACCCAGACGTAGGCGGCTAGATAGATAGATAGATAGATAGATAGATAGATAGATACGTAGATAGAAACGCTCAAAGTGCCAGAGGTTCAGTAAGAAATGCTTCGCATTTAAAAAATTCGGCAGATCCCCACGTACCGTGGGAGTCGATGTTATGCGAAGCATGCGGCGGGTAGGTGACTGTGGCGCAACTTTTTTTACTGAGCCACACCTTACAAAATGACGCTAAAGATTTGTATAAATTTTATACGCACACATATATATCTTGAAGAGCCGCATATGTGTTATATAACCAGCTATTTACGGTTGGGTAACGCTGCCAATGGCAACGTGGGTATTACCAACACCTGAAGCGGTAAGCTGATATCTAGTGCTTATACGTGTCCCGAGAACGCACGCACGTTTCACGAACCCGTGTGCATGTGTGCAAGAAGTTCTTGACAGTTCTTAAACAAGGGCATCATCACCGTGATCAGTGAGCACCAGCAGCTGGTCTACACTTGTTATATAGGATCCGGTCGTGATCATGGTGACGAGGGGTCTATTTGTAGTGAAGTATGTCGTATAGTAGAACTGTTGAAATTCGTGGATGCCTCAGTAATTTCGTCGACAAATTCTCTGTCAACGGAGCCGGCGACATGTCGGAACCTGAAGCCACCCTTCGCGTTGGTGAGGTATAGGCCGTCGAGGCTGGTAGGCCTGGATAGTCCTACGTAGACCAACATCAGTGGATGGTGTTTGTCGTATTTGTAGACTACGTGGGCGTATATGGCCTACGTAGCCTAGCCTACAATGCGGCTGTCAATCAATCCGGCATCATCCTCGGTCAGCATGAGGCCATCGCCCAGCCTATTAAGAAATGAAGAGGACACTGCGTTGTCCTGGTGGACGAAGTGCACTTTACAGTGCGGTGATGTGGATATCATGTGTAACTTTCGTTAATATATTCCTCCGGGGTCGAGCAATGCTTCAATATACCTTGCTGAATCACAGGAATACAAACGTAATGTTTATTAGACTGCTATAAAAGCGGAGCCAACACTGGAACTACAGACGTTAATCTCATATGACGCCTATATCGTAGGAGTATCATGTAGTTTTTATTGCTTCCTTGTAAAATTAGATAGCCAGCACCACAACCACAATTGACATTGCACCGATATTACGCCTGCGTAGGCTGTTTTTCCAAACCAGTTTATAGTCCTGGTGTGGCTCAGTGGTAGAATACCTGATTGCCACGCAGAATTCTCGGCTTCGATTCCTGCTGGGATCCTAATTTTCATTCATTCCATTCGTTGAGTCAACGCTGCCGATGTTGGTTTTTCTTAACGCTCTAGCATTTAAGTGACCAATGTCCGTTCTCGTCGTTCCTGGGTAGATATAAACTGTCAATCACCTGTGGCGCATACCCGTACACCGCGGCCTGTGGTAAACGGGTATGTGCCACACGTGTCTAGTGGAAAGGGTTTGACGACGTACATGACAAGATTTTAACGTTATTCATGTCATGACCCGGCCATCGTATTCATCAAATCCTCTTACCCTCCCGTGCAAATTTTGGTCAACACCAAGGTAAGGAGGCCATCATGTGAGCACCCAGACGTAGGCGGCTAGATAGATAGATAGATAGATAGACAGATACGTAGATAGAAACGCTCAAAGTGCCAGAGGTTCGCTAAGAAATGCTTCGCATTTAAAAGAGATAAAGCATTCAGCTTTCTCCCGAGTGTTATACACAAACGTGTCGGTGTCATCAATAGTCGGTATGGTTAGATCGTCTTTTCCATTTTTTTGAAAACTTGCCACAGTTCTGTTGGGCAATTTTAAATGCGAAGCATTTCTTAGCGAACTTCTGCGAGTTTGAGCGTATCTATCTATCTATCTATCTATCTATCTATCTATCTATCTATCTATCTATCTATCTATCTATCTATCTATCTATCTATCTATCTATCTATCTATCTATCTATCTATCTATCTATCTATCTATCTATCTATCTATCTAGCCGCCTACGACTTTGTGCTCTCCTGGCCGTTTCGTTAATCGGATGTATACCAAAATTGGTATGGAATAACATGACCGTATTACGAACATAAATGACAGGTCATAACATGAAAATCATGACATGCATGTCATGAACAGCATGATTTACATTCCACGGCCTTGGGGCTCTTGCGGCCATTCCGTTAGTTTCATATATACCAAAACTGGTATGACGTGACAAGAGTTCATGGCGAACATCATGACAGGTCCTAACGTGCAAATAATGACACGCATGTCATTTGCGGCATGATTTACATGACATGGTCTCGGGGCGCTCGCGGCCGTTTAAATGAATGGATATATACGAAAACTGGTATGACGAGACATTTCGACATGACGAACATAACTGACACGTGGTAACATGAAAATCATGACATGCGTGTCATGCACGTCATGATTTACATGCCACGCTCATGACGCACTCGCGGCCGTTTCCCTAGGTTGATATACACCAGAATTGGTATTTCACGATGTGACTGTATGAAGAAGATGAATAACAGGTGGTAACATGAAAACCATGACATGCATGTCATGTATGTCATGATTTACATGCCCCGCTCATGGTGCATTCGCGGCCGTTTCGCTGGCTTGATATACACCAAAATTGGTATTGCGCGACGCGACTGTATGACGAACGTAAATTAGAGGTGGTAACATGAAAATCATGACACGCGTGTCATGCACGACATAATTTACATGCCACGCTCATGACGCACTCGCGGCCGTTTCGCTAGGCTGATATACACCAAAATTGGTATTGCGCGATGTGACTGTATGAAGAACATGAATAACAGGTGGTAACATAAAAACCATGATATGCATGTCATGATATACATGCCACGCTCATGGTGCATTCGCGGCCGTTTCGCTCACTTGATATACACCAAAATTGGTATTGCGCAACGTGACTGTATGGCCAACATATATGACAGGCGGTAACTTGAAAATTATGATATGCATATCATTTACGGCATGATTTACATGCCATGCTCATTGTCCGATTGCGGCCGTTTCGCTAGCTTGATATACACCAAAATTCGCATTGCGTGACGCGAATGTATGACGAACATAAATGACAGGTGGTAACATGATAACCATGACATGCATGTCATGTGTGGCATGATTTACATGCCACGCTCATGGTTGACTCGCGGCCATTTCGCTCGTTCGATATACACAAAAATTGGTATTGTGCGATGTGACTGTATGACGAACATAAATGACAGGTCCTAACATGCGAATTATGTTATGCATGTCATGTACGGTATGATTTACATGACACTGCTATGGTGCGCTTCCGCCCGTTTAGATATACCAAAATTGGTATGGCATGACAGGAGTGCGTGAAGAACATAACTGACCGGTCATGCAGTGTAATACGAGAATATACGTTTCATTGGCATGGTATATACCACAATGTACATGCACGCGTGCATGGCAAACATGCGATATATGGTGAACTAGATGCCATGGCACGAATGATTTCATTTGGCTCAAAAATAAACAATGCGATGTATGCAGCTCTTTGCTGGCTGCTTCGCATTACATCGATTCCCACAGTGCGTGGGGTCTGCCGGATTTTTTTATCCTCAGTTCTCGAGTTTCAAAGTAATTGGCCTTTGCCTTTTTTATGGCGTCATTAATTTTTGCCGTGAGAATTAGTAATTTTCCTTTTGCCTCTTCGTTCGGTTTCTTTTTAAATTTATTGTACGCATGCTGCCGCTTGCGAGTTAATCTTTGTATATCTCTTGTAAACCAGGGTTTACATTTGCTGCGTCGCGTTGACATGAACCATGAAGGTACATACTGGTGACGTAACTCATACCCTTGTTACACAGACAGCCTAAACCTCGGTTAGTGTAACCGCGGTTACGCGTAACCGTGGTTCGCTTATGTTACACGGTATGCGAAACTCCGGTTATGCCGCTAATTGCGGTTGTACCAAACCATGCTTGGTGACCTCGGTTTGGCAGTTACCCGAGAAAATGGCGGCCTCCGTGGAGGATGTGTGCACGCCGCGAGCGTTCGTGAAAACGAACGAATTGGACTGCACGAACCAAAGAAGGCCTGATTAGGCTTTGGGAAAACAATTTGCGTCATCTACGGAGCACCTAAGCAATGAGAAAGTGGACGCGGCAACAACAGCCGAGTTGAACGCCGGACTGCCGCCAGACGCAGAACCATTCACGCCAAAGAAAGTCCGCTTTAACCGAGGACGCTTGTGCGCCGTATAACATCGGCGAACCATGGTTGGCGCTAACCGTGGTTCAACGCGGTTAACCGTGGTTGGTCGTAACTGCGGTTAACTTGCCTGTGTAACAAGGGTATCAAACAGTTTACATTTAAATTGCTCCCACAGATCATCTACATCGGACGTATCTGACAGTGTCTCGAAAATGTCGTAAACCGATCTGTTATCTTTTCTGTGTTCGCCTTCTTATAGCTGTATATTCTTGTTGCTCCAGTGTCCGTAACCTTAACATGACGCAAGCGCAACTCGCAAAACACAGCGCTATGGTCACTAACACCGGGTAACACTATCGTTTGCTGGTCCTGATCATGTAAATGAGTAAGTAATAAATCAAGCACATCATTTCCTCTTGTAGGCTGCCGTACAAGTTGGGTAAGCCAGTAACAGTTACACATCTTTAACAACTCTTTACATGAGCCACTAATAATGCGAGAATCATTATTTGGTTTATTCCAGTCAAGTTCAGGCAAGTTAAAATCACCTCCCATTATTACGTGATCACCGTTAACTGCCTCAATTTCCTCATTCAAGTCGTTCATTTCTTGAACCTGACTACTCGGCGGTCTATAAAAGGAACAAACTGACACAGTCTTTCCATTTTGCAAGCGTAGTTTTACCCACATTAATTCAATTGTTTGTGTTCCCACTTCTAACATTTTGGAATAAATTTCCCGTTTCAGCAACATAAAAACACATCCGCGGTGTCTGGCCCTATCTCTTCGGTAAGCCGTATAATTAGTGAGAACGATTTCACTGTCACTAATTTCGCTGTTCAACCATGATTCTGATCCAAGTACAACAGAAGGATTAGTCATATTAATAAGACTAGCGAGATTGTCCACCTTATTTGTAACACTTCTGCAATTCATAAGTAGCACCTTCAGTTTGGCAATGCTGCATCTCTGTCAGTCAGCCTGATGGTATGACCGAACCTAATACTTCATCATAAACGAACTTTTTGTTGTTAAAAATCGAAGAATCATACCGTAAGCTAAATTTATCGCCTTGTTTGCGGTGCTCTTTGGCGTAGTTCCATAACTTCTTTCTTTTCATACGCACCGCTTTCGAGAAGTCTTCCGAGACGCTAACGTCTGTACCCCTGAAGCCTTTTGTCTTAAATAAAATACTTTGCTTCCCTTTGTAGCTGGCAAGTTTAACGATTAACGGGCGTTTTTTATTTGGGTTGAACTTTCCTAGACGGTGTGCCCTCTCGATGCTAACCTGTTGCATACCTAAGTGTAGTTCGCACAATTCTGTCACTTTGCCTTCAGATTTTGTAGCCTTCTCATGTTCATCATTATCTTCCACACCATAGAAGACCAGCTTGTTACCATAGAAGACAGGACGAGGAGGAGGAATAAATTTATTATCAACCAGCAATTTAAGTTCCTTGGCCTAGGCCTCCCACGTGGGGACGTCGAGGTCTTGCCTAAAAAAAAGAAATATGAAGCAGAAAACGGTACATGTCAGCTTCAGAATATTGCCACGTGCGTTTCTTATTATCACTTTTTGGTGCATTCGGTTTTCGCCCACAAATACTGTCAGCAACGCTCAGCGCAAACTGCGCCTCATTGTCCGAGAAGCTTCGCGATTATTGTAGATCGATTTGTGAAGATTGCGCGCAAGACGCGAACACTCGAGCTTAATATAGAACTTGCACGACAGCCAGCGATAACGCTGGAATATTCGACGGCACATGTATAAATGCCGACACGCTTCACCGCTTGTCAGTTTTTCGACGGTCGACGGTCTGTTCGCCGCTATCAGCGTACGCCGTGTATCAGTGTATTGCCGTAGTTTGACTTTCAGTTTCCCGGACAAGATCGGCCAAATAAAAAGCTTCATCTCGGATACGCTGTCTGCTGCCTTCGTCGACGTCACGACCACGTGACATCTGGTGGAGGTGCAGCCCCGGTCCATGTACCGAATGCCCCCTTCCAGCCGTGAGCCGAGCCCTGGCCGCGAAGAGACACCGAAAACATCAGCGACAGTCGAGCCAGCCGCAGACTGAATGGACTACCCCCCCCCCCCCCCCCCCCAATACGGTCCCCTACCGCACAAGACAAAAGCCACGGCGACAAGAACGACAGGCACGATGACGACCGCAGCGAACCCTGCCGCGATAGTGATGCAGCCGCCCAGGGAGCCGCCGAGATTTCGTGGTTCGCCATGTGAAGACCCGAAATCTGGCTGGAGACGTTCGAAAGGGTCGCAACATTTAACAACTGGAACGCCGACGACAAACTGCGCCACGTGTACTTCTACCTAGAAGATGCAGCAAGGACATGGCTCGAGAACCGGGAGTCCACGCTTCGAACTTGGGATCTCTTTCGCAGTGCTTTTTACGGGCGTAGCTCCTCTTAGTCTAACCTGGTCACGTCTCCGTTGTCCGGCGTAAAAGGCAGTATCTCCCGTATAATGCAATAGATGGCGCTGTCTCATAGAAGTACATATAAATAACATAGATTTAATCAATGTAGATAAGGCATTAGGACAACATGAAACAAGGAAGTTTTTTTTCTTTCTTTTTTTTTCGCCTTCGAGCCTGGTGGCAGACATGTCACCGCCCCGTTTTAAAGGGGGCGCTCATAGCATCCATCCGTCCATCCACATATAAACTGCAGTTCAGGGACAATATTCTAGGTGGCGCTGTACACAATCTGTGTCGTCATCACAATTTCTCGTCTCATTTCCTAGATGGCGTTGGTCCAATAGAATTGTGTGCAATATGGCGCTTGTGTGAATCGACACTAGATGGCGCTAGAAGTGCCGCTGCTCTTCGATTGGCTGCTGCGCGGGCTGCGCGGGGATGCGCGAAAAGCGAGCGCCTCTCTCATTCTTCTGGATCGTCGCCGTACGTGTCGGATCGTTGGTAGAGCATGGACGATGCGCAGCGGCGGGCGCTCGCTTGGCGGCAGCCAGCTGGATCCCGAGACGGTGCGCGCCAAGGACGCCGCTGCGAAACGGGCTCAACGAGAAGCCAATCCCGAGACCATGATTGCTTCAGGAGCTTCGCCCAAGCTCTTCATCATTCACCCGTGGATATGCTGTATTTTTTATTTGGAGACGTTGAGCGTCGTCCGAAAGGAAAGGGCGGCAACCTTGCTGGAAACAGGGCTTCAGCTCCCGAATGAAAACGTGACCATCTTCGCGGAAGAAATGACCAGGCTGTTCCACCACGCTGACCCCAACATGCCTGAAGAAAACAAGGTTAGTTTCCTCATGCGAGGAGTAAAGGAACAGCTCTTCGCTGGACTTATGAGGAATCCGCCGAATACCGTTCAAAAATTTGTCTCCGAAGCAACAACAATCGAGAAAACGCTTGAGAGCGAACGCGGCAATACAGCCGCAGCTTCTCGGCCACAAGCTACGCCGACGTTCAAGCACTGGGATCCGCAGACCTGCGGGAGACGATCCGAACAATCGTGCAAGAGGAGCTGCGAAAAATTCTACCATCATCGCAACCTCAAGTAGATTCATTCGCCGACGTCGTTCGCCAGGAGATCCAGCAGTCACTGGGCGCGCCTCAGCTAGCGTAGCCGCCGGCTATGAGCTATGCTGCCGCATCCTGCCGTCATGCTGCTCCTCTACGCCCACGCCAAGACGCCACACCGCCTCAGTGCCGTCGCCATACGCCGCCGCCACAGACGCCCTACCGTCCGCCTGTCGGCCAGCGCTACACCCCGAGGGAGACGACGTTTGGCGCGCTCCTGACGACCGCCCGCTCTGCTACCTAGGGATGGTAAAATCGATGAACGATTAATCGATTAATCGATTAAAGGTACACAATTAATCGATTAATCATAATCGACTTGTGCCTTTCGAATAATCGAATTAATCGATTGAAACTATTCGATTAATCGATTACGGCATCCCCCACTCCCGCCCCCAACCTCGCCCCTTGGCCGGAGCCCATGACTGCGAGGCGCGCTATCCTGAGACGCAGACGCTGAACGCTATCCTGAGACGCAGGAAGTTGGAAAGCCGAATACAACTACTTTTTCTGGATCTATTTGGGATGCCGTCGATCGCGCACTTCTACGCCATTGCGTTGCACTGGAGTACGATCCGATGAACTAAATGCCTTCTCAGTTCAAGACATACTACAGTAACCCTGTAGTCTACGAGAACGGATAACTGGGCTAGTTTGTGGGAATTCATGTTAAGGCAGGTAGCGCAAAGAGACACGGACACAAGCGAAGAATAAGTGCACAGGACAAGCGCCAACTTCAAACTAAAGTTTATTTCCTGAATCCTCGCCTATTTATCTTATATCACACCACCACATAGTCACCATGGAGAGAACAACTGATACTGCTGCGAATGTCATGACGCCGACTCACCTTGATCATCTCTTATACCTAAAATGATAACAATACTAAAACGCGCAAACCGCGCAGTCAAACACTGATACACTCGAAACATCACAATAAGAACACGCATGCTCAGAATAGAATGTTCCTATTACGCGGCAAGGGTAGCAGCCAGGTTGGCCGAAAGAAAAGCTATCTCACACGGGAGTAGGCTCAGTGAAGCCTGGCTAACACATACAGAATCGCTCTTGAGAATTAAAAACGCTTCTACGATCTCTCTGGACAGCTTGTTCCGGTTCCGGTACATCACCGCCGTATCAGACAAAAGTGGTTCACACACGCACTGCCGACAGTGCATCGCGAGATGCGAGTATGGCGAACCTTTTAGAGAGCTCAAATGTTCTCTGAGCCTGATGTTCAAACATCTGCCCGTCTGGCCTATATATTTACGTCCGCACGAAAAAGTAATGCAGTACACAACGTTAAGAGTGCACGAAACGAACCGCATACCGTGCCTAACGGTGCAGATCGCCGTTCTGTGATCTTCCTTGGTGCACATGCGCCTCTGCAACTTTGGACAAATGGCTGTGACCTTGTTTTTTGCCGTGAAAACAATGTCAACGTCATGACGTGAAGCCACCTTTTTGACGCGATGAGAAAACCCGTGGATGTACGGTATAACCGCGAAACTGTTCCTCTCTACCGTTTGACCCTTTGACGTACTCTCTGCTCCCGTTTTTACTGTCCTTAAACATTTGAAGGCGGCCGCGGCAATAATAGACTCTGGGTGCCCAGCCTTCTGAAGCCTTTTCACCTGCCCATTCCTACTTTCTGTCATCAAATGTTCGCAAGATTTCTTTAGAGCTGAGTGAATGCAAGAGAGAACGATACCTTGCTTAACCAACTTCGAATGGGAGGAATTGTAGCTCAGCAGGGCTTTTTCAGACCGAGGCATGTATTGCCAGCATACATGCGAGCCTCCCAGCGTAATCCGCACGTCGAGAAACTGTATAACATTGTCTTTGGGTGTTTCAAACGAAAAACACAAACCTTGGCCGTGCTCTTCAAAAACCTTTAGTACCTCAGCTACCTTGAGGCCAAAATCTTGCGTTTGAGCAAAAATCAAGTAGTCATCGACATACCTCACAATTTTTTGTGTCACACTACCAAGACGGCTGTCGATGCCTCTGTCCACCTTGGCCAAAAATATGTGACTCAAGATGGGCGCTACTCGAGACCCTATACACACGCCTGATCGCTGCGCGTATACACCTCCTTCCCATGAGATCAAGGTGGAGCGGAGGTAGACAGTTAGCAATTCTAAAAAACCTTCGGCCGAAACACCGCACCTGGACTTGAAGGCGACCTCGTCATTATCAGTACATATACAATCTCATACACTCAACATGAGGGCGTCCTGGGGCATGGAATAGTAAAAGTTCTCGACATCGATGCTGAAAGCGCCGCAACCCACCGGCTTGTCTTTGTCCAAAAAATCTACAACAGACGCGGAACATGAAATATAGAACGGATCGTTCACATGCAAAACCTTAAATGTTTCTGAAGAAACCCTGAGACCAACACCAACCAGGTGTTCCTTTCTGAGACTATTGATCTATACGGAATTTCCGGCTTGTGGGACTTAGCCGTAAAAAACACTTCCATCAACAAGCGTTTGCTTTGTTTAACACCAGCAGCTAATTTGTCAAGCGACAATTTCTTGAGCAGTTCCACAGCACGAGCTACCAAGGGCACTGGTGCCTTAGTGCACTTCCTGAATGCATCTGGCCTCACTGCCGTCGTTTCAGACAAGGAGGGTTTCTTCGTCGTCATGGAGGAGGGTACCTTCCTAGAAAAGGGAGCGGCAGCCGTGCACAGAAACATCCACAAGGTGCGTGACGAGCCAACCAAGGTGAGAGCTCGTGCTGTGGAACTGCTCAAGAAATTGTCGCTTGACAAATTAGCTGCTGGTGTTAAACAAAGCAAACGCTTGTTGATGGAAGTGTTTTTTACGGCTAAGTCCCACAAGCCGGAAATTCCGTTTAGATCAATAGTCTCAGAAAGGAACACCTGGTTGGTGTTGGTCTCGGGGTTTCTTCAGAAACATTTAGGGTCTTTGCATGTGAACGATCCGTTCTATATTTCATGTTCCGCGTCTGTTGTAGATTTTTTGGACAAAGAAAAGCCGGTGGGTTGCGGCGCTTTCAGCATCGATGTCGAGAACATGTACTATTCCATGCCCCAGGACGCCCTCATGTTGAGTGTAAGAGATTGTATATGTACTGATAATGACGAGGTCGCCTTCATGTCCAGGTGCGGTGTTTCGGCCAAAGGTTTTTTAGAATTGCTGTCTACCTCCGCTCCACCTTGATCTCATGGGAAGGAGGTGTATACGCGCAGCGATCAGGCGTGTGTATAGGGTCTCGAGTGGCGCCTATCTTGAGTCACATATTTTTGGCCAAGGTGGACAGAGGCATCGACAGCCGTCTTGGTAGTGTGACACAAAAAAATGTGAGGTATGTCGATGACTACTTGATTTTTGCTCAAACGCAAGATTTTGGCCCCAAGATAGCTGAGGTACTGAAGGTTTTTGAAGAGCACGGCCAAGGTTTGTGTTTTTCGTTTGAAACACCCAAAGACAATGTTATACAGTTCCTCGACTTGCGGATTACGCTGGGAGGCTCGCATGTATGCTGGCAATACATGCCTCGGTCTGAAAAAGCCCTGCTGAGCTACAATTCCTCCCATTCGAAGTTGGTTAAGCAAGGTATCGTTCTCTCTTGCATTCACTCAGCTCTAAAGAAATCTTGCGAACATTTGATGACAGAAAGTAGGAATGGGCAGGTGAAAAGGCTTCAGAAGGCTGGGTACCCAGAGTCTATTATTGCCGCGGCCGCCTTCAAATGTTTAAGGACAGTAAAAACGGGAGCAGAGAGTACGTCAAAGGGTCAAACGGTAGAGAGGAACAGTTTCGCGGTTATACCGTACATCCACGGGTTTTCTCATCGCGTCAAAAAGGTGGCTTCACGTCATGACGTTGACATTGTTTTCACGGCAAAAAACAAGGTGGGAGCCATTTGTCCAAAGTTGCAGAGGCGCATGTGCACCAAGGAAGATCACAGAACGGCGATCTGCACCGTTAGGCACGGTATGCGGTTCGTTTCGTGCACTCTTAACGTTGTGTACTGCATTACTTTTTCGTGCGGACGTAAATATATAGGCCAGACGGGCAGATGTTTGAACATCAAGCTCAGAGAACATTTGAGCTCTCTAAAAGGTTCGCCATACTCGCATCTCGCGATGCACTGTCGGCAGTGGGGGTGTGAACCACTTTTGTCTGATACGGCGGTGATGTACCGGAACCGGAACAAGCTGTCCAGAGAGATCGTAGAAGCGTTTTTAATTCTCAAGAGCGATTCTGTATGTGTTAGCCAGGCTTCACTGAGCCTACTCCCGTGTGAGATAGCTTTTCTTTCGGCCAACCTGGCTGCTACCCTTGCCGCGTAATAGGAACATTCTATTCTGAGCATGCGTGTCCTTATTGTGATGTTTTCGAGTGTATCAGTGTTTGACTGCGCGGTTTGCGCGTTTTAGTATTGTTATCATTTTAGGTATAAGAGATGATCAAGTTGAGTCGGCGTCATGACATTCACAGCAGTATCAGTTGTTCTCTGCATGGTGACTATGTGTTGGTGTGATATAAGATAAATAGGCGAGGATTCAGGAAATAAACTTTAGTTTGAAGTTGGCGCTTGTCCTGTGCACTTATTCTTCGCTTGTGTCCGTGTCTCTTTGCGCTACCTGCCTTAACATGAACCCTGTAGTCGATCGCCGCACCAATCCGAATTCACTTGAGACTGGGCACAGCATGCGAACTGGCCTAGATCATGTGTTTGACTTCATTCTAAAAAGACAGGGCGTGCAAACACGGACACAAGAATGAAGTCAGGACACCAGTATGACGTTGCAATGGAGTATTTGCCAATTCCTGCAACGTCAGTAGCATCCGAGCGCCTTTTTTCGCATGCTGGATGTGTGGCGACCCAAAGGAGGTGTCGGTTGTCGCCCGAGCATCTCGGGCAACTGACATTCGGTCCCAGAAAAAAAGCATGTGGTTCGGAGCAGCAACCCTATGAAACAAAACAAAGGGGGACTGTTGAGAAAGTAAGCAGCGCGTCAATTTGCCAACTTTCAAAAGATAAGTTTATTTTTTTCTGTAAATTTAATACGTGCCAGCGCATCGTCTTGTAGCTTATTTTGTTCGTGTTTGTTTTTTGCCGCGCTGTTTCATCGTGTTGCCGCATAAACGCATGTCTGCTTACATTTATAAACGAGTAGTTTTCGTCACCTGTAGTGTCAATCGCAACTTTCTTTGTATTTTATTCAACCCTCAGATTTTACTCGTTTCTTGTGTAAGTGCGGCAATGTAATATGCGCTGCTTATTTACTCACTGGTTCTTAGTGCCGTTGTGCTTTACTATTTAGCAAATAAAATATTGTTTACCAATGAAAGAGAGAGAGAAAATGTATTAAGAGAGAGAGAAAATGTATTATAAGGCAGAGAGGGTGGCCTGAGCTAGTACGCCCCTGCCTGCTACTCTGCAACGGGGAAAGCGCAACGGGGGAAAAAGAGTGATGAAGTACGATGACGCGGAGATGAAGACACGTTTGCTAGCGTAAAGAGGACAACGACGCTAATAACCATCTTTTATTATGCTGTATACCAACTAGCCCAACTGTCCGTCTTATAGGGTATATATACCATTTTCATAATTGTTGAGCTAACTTTCCTACGATGCAGTTAGCCCAATTAATGGCAGCTAGTCACTTCTTCAAACAGATGTTCAAGCGCGGTTTGCTTGCGCTGGGACGCGGAAAGTGTAAACTCGGCTCTCTTGACACGAACACGCATAATAGACAAACGCCAGCACGTGCAACTACGACCTCGTCTTCCCTTGAAGCACGAAAGTTGCTGCCATTAGTTGAGAGAAAATGTAGTGCAAGAATGCACACTCGCGAATTGTGAAAAGACCCTTTATGTAATCCGCGACTTTACGCAACGAACGTCTAGCATCCAGTGCATTACTATTGAAGAAGTGACCTTGTAGCACTTAGTAATACTGTATGGTCGCATATTTAGGGAGAAATACAGCTTTCAGCTAGAGGCCCCGTCTTCTGCTGTGACAAGAAAGGACAGTCGCTCAATTTATGTTGTAATGTCTGGTACACTAGATAGCGCTCACAGTTCAGGATGTACGCACGATTGAAAAGGTGTGAGTGGAGCTGTGTTACGGCAAAGATCAGGTGAAACCTGCGGAGTATACTGGCGCAGCTGCTGTTTTTTCTAGCCGGGAGGCAGAAACTCATGTCACTCTATTTCCCGCAATATTAATTAGAACTAACAGACAATAATGCCAAGTAAAGTATAGAGGATGGTATTTGTAATAATTGGGATATCAATGTGAAGAAAGTAAAGTGGACGAAAAGATAGGCACAGATGCTTGAATCCGCGACATCAACCAACGACGACGGGCCCCTTATGTCCAGTGTGCGAAAGTGTGAATTTTCGCACACTGGACACAAGGGGCCCGTCGTCGACACTTTCGAAAGTGGGAATTTGGGATCGTCAGCGCGTCTAATGAAAAGATTTGGGCCTATATTAAACACGAACGATGCCTCTCAAACAAAGAGATATCGGTTTTAAAGCACCCATTAAAAATGTCGATTAATCGATTAATCGATTAAAAGATTCCACCGAAAGCAATTAATCGATTAAAGGCTAAATCGATTAACGATTAACGATTAATCGATTAAAAATTTTAATCGACCATCCCTACTGCTACCACTGCGGGGAGGCCGGCCACATGTACCGCCGCTGCCAGTACCAACAGATGGGTCTACGCGGATTCGCCGTCAACGCGCGGCGCTCGCAGCCAGGCGAACGGCCTCGCGACATCGACGACTACCTCGCCGGAACACAATGACAAGAACGACGACCTTCCCGTTCGCCGTCGCCCGGCCGCTACATGTCACCGCACCGCCGGCAGCACACTGGCCCAAACCGGGGCCGGTCGCCTAGCCCGTAACCGGAAAACTAAGAGCAGCAACCGATGGAGGTGCGGTTGCTGTAGGACGAAATACCGAAGACCCTCCGCCGCCGACGACAACGCCGCAACGCAACGTCGAAGCAGCGGGACAAACCGACGTAGCCGTGATCCGACGCCGCGACCAAACCGAAACGGTAAGCGACGAACTAGTGACCTCGACGTTCTCATCGACGGCCACAACGTCACCGCTCTCGTCGATACTGGAGCCGACTATTCTGTCATCACTGAACCGTTCGCGACGAAGTTGAAGAAAGTCAAGACCATGGTAAAAATGTAAAACAGCGCTTACTTAAACACAAGACGAAGGAAGATGAGACACACACGGCGCTGAACTTGCAACTGGTTTAATGAAAAACAACACGTACTTTGAAAAACAACACGTACGGAATACACGTCCCAACCAGCGCTTGTTTCGTGAGTGGTGTAGGACGACGGACCAAACCACGGATTTCTTGTGGAATAATGTTCGCCGTTCGCTCCCAAAAGGAGCAAAGCGGCAGCCTGCCGAAGGGAAGCTCTTGGTCCTAGGAGACGTCACCGTGGATGCCCAACAAGAAAAGACACTGCGTTTAGGACCAAAGTTCTGCCTGGAAACAGGTATGAAGACGGTTGAGAAACTCGCTTACACTCGGGTTGTGTCTGCCAAACTTTCAGAAGATGAAAAGTCGCGATGCGTGTCAGATTGCGTCGATATTGTTGCTAGCAGTGGGTCGTCTAAGGGACAGAGAAAACGGTTCCATTCCCTGGTTAAACAAACGATTACGCGCAGTCCAATCGGACAAAGAAGGCTTCTTTGTTGTCTTGCCCGAGGAACTCTACGCCGAGAAAGCCCGAGATTCAGTTTTGAAGAATTTTCGGCCTGTCAAAGTGAATCCGTCCCTAGTAAAACGAAAGGCAGTGGCGTTGCTGTTAGAATCGAATTTGGAAGGCCTTGCGAAGAAGGTGAAATGTTCTGAGCTATCGGTACTTGAGATCTTCTTTGCGGCCAAAACCCACAAACTTGGTGTTCCCTTCAGGGCAATTGTGTCCGAGCATAACACGTGGCAACTGGTTGTTTCCACGTACCTTAACAAACATTTGTCTGCACTAAATGTGACAGATCCGTATATTGTTCCAAACTCAGATCAAATCACAAGGTACCTATTGAATGACAACCCAGGAACATGTTGCGGGTTCAGCGTTGATGTTGAAGATTTGTTTTTTTCTCTTCCGCACGGTACACTCATGCAGTATGTTAAGGAATGCATCGAAAATGACAATGACGAGCACCTGTTTCAAGATGTTTCTGGTATCTCTACTGGGTCATTTCTGGAACTCCTTTCTTTCTACCTAAACAATACGTACGTTGTCTCGGAAGGACAAACATTTATGCAAAAGAAAGGCGTTTGTATTGGTGCAAAGGTGGCTCCCGTGCTGAGTAACATTTTTCTTAGCAAGGTTGACAAGAAAGTAGAGGATGAATTAGCTGGCGATCGTATCCGCATATTTAGGTACGTAGATGACTTCCTTGTCATTGTCAAGTCACCTGGCCCAGAAGCAGTGCAATGTGTGCTTGATATCTTCAGAAAAAATGGGTCCGGACTCAATTTCACGCATGAACTACCGGAGCATCACAAACTGCGTTATTTAGATCTAGAACTAACTTTCCAACAAGACCACCTATGCTGGCAGTATGCCCCCAGGAGTGAGAAGCCTCTGCTGAGCTACAAGTCATGTCACTCCAAACTTGTAAAAAACGCCGTGGTCTCGGGCTGCTTAGGAATGGCAGTAAAGAAGTCTTGTGCTCACAAGATGAGTAATAGTCTAGAGACCCAGGTACGTCGATGCAAGGAAGCCGGTTTCAAAGACTCGGTTCTTGTAGAATGTGTGAGCAGATTAATGAGAACATTGAAACCGTTGAAACGCGACCTAGAGAAGCGCACTAATATGGATGACCGTGATCGAAAGGTAGCCGTAATGCCTTACGTGCATTCTCTTTCCCATAAGTTTCGGAAAGTAGGCGCCAGGTATGGTGTTAATGTGCTGTTCTCTGCTCCTAATAAAGTAGGCAAGGTGGGAGCTGCAGTTCAAAGGAAGATAGAGGCATCGGGAAGAAGCTCAGGCTGCCAAATAAAACATGTTAACAAGTTTGTTCCGTGCAAAATCGCTGTTGTGTACCAGATACCCTTGTCATGCGGCCGTACATACATAGGGCAAACAGGGCGGTGCATTAATGTGAGGCTTCTTGAGCACAAGAATTCATTACCAAAGAAAGTAACTAACTTGTCCAAGCACTGTTTTGAGTGTCAGTGTGTACCGTTTTTTGTTGACACAAAAATCTTGTTTGTTCATAATGACAGCTACACTAGAGAAGTAGCTGAGGCATTTCACATATCAAGGAAGGCCAGTGATTGCGTTAGCCAACCTTCCCTGGCGTTATCTTCGAAAGAAATGTGCCTGTTAACCAGGGGTGACTAGGGGGCTCACACGAGGCTTTGCCTTATGGTTTGACAAGTGATTTATCTTTGACAATGAGCATGCGCGCTCGCCTTGAAAAGTACGTGTTGTTTTTCATTAAACCAGTTGCAAGTTCAGCGCCGTGTGTGTCTCATCTTCCTTCGTCTTGTGTTTAAGTAAGCGCTGTTTTACATTTTTACCATGGAACCTCACCAACTCGCCCAACTTGCGTGTCTTCTTCAAGTCAAGACCACCTGGGGAGGCCCCGAAATCCGGACAGCTGGAGGTCACCTCGTAACGCCGGCAGGAATCTGCACAGGGAGGGTCTCCATTAAGAACCAGATTTATCCCGCAAGCTTCGTAGTCCTACAGCATTGCTCCCGAGATGTCATCCTTGGTATGGACTTCTTAAGCCTTCATGGTGCAGTCATCGACCTCAGATCCAAGTCGACAACACTATCTACAGAAAAAACATTACCGCCGTACACGCCGTCAGGGAAGCATGCCTTGAATGTGCTGGAAGACCAGGTCACCATTCCCCCTCGTTCCAGCGTCATCATTACCGTCGGCACTCAGAAAGCAGCAGACCTGGAAGGCGTCGTTGCATGCGACCAGCAGCAGTTGATTAACGGCGAGATTTGCGTCGCAACAGGAATAGCAGAGTTGCGGGGAGGCAAAGCAACAGTGATGCTCACAAATTTTAGCAATGAGTATAAGCACGTAAACAAAGGCACGACGGTCGCCTACATCGAAGAAATTGTGGAAGCCACGAATACTTTCGCCCTCGCCGATTCTTCTGAACCCACACCGACGAACCAAGCTCCTTAACCAGCTTTCGACGTCAACCGTAGCCTTCCGAAGCATAAGAGAGAAGAGCTCAAAACCCTGCTCTTGAAATACAAGGACTGCTTTTCGTCGTCGTCAAGAATCCGTCAGACCCCAGTCGCAAAACATCGCATCATAACAGAGGAAAATGCCAGTCCACTCCGGCAGAGCCCGTACAGAGTTTCGACTCGAGAACGCGAACCCATAAAGAAACAAGTCGACGAAATGCTACGCGACGACATCATCCAGCCGTCGAAGAGTCCGTGGGCGTCACCCGTGGTGTTAGTGAAGAAGAAGGACGGAACCATACTCTTCTGCGTCGATTATCACCGCCTGAACAAAATCACGAAGAAGAACGTCTACCCTCTCCCACGGATAGACGACACCCTGGGTCGACTCTACAACGCGAGGTATTTTTCGTCGATAGACCTCAATACCGGCTACTGGCAAATCGAAGTCGACGAGAGAGACCGAGAGAAGACTGCCTTTATAACACCAGACAGCCTCTTCGAGTTCAAGGTCATGCCCTTTGGTCTTTGTTCGGCACCTGCGACGGTCCAGCGTGTTATGGACACCGTGCAGGCTGGATTGAAGTGGCAGACTTGCCTTGTATACTTGGACGACGTCATTTTGTTTGCCTCCAGCTTCGACAAACAACTCCGGCGCCTTGACGCTGTACTACAAGAAATCAAGATCTCTGGCCTCACCTTGAAGCCTGAAAAGTGCCACTTTGCATATGAGGAGCTGTTGTTTTTGGGTCACGCGATCAGCAAGGGTGGTGTTCGTCCAGACCCGCGGAAAACAGCTGCCATCGCTGCCTTCCCGCCACCCATCGACACGATAGCCGTGCGCCGTTTTCTCGGCTTGTGCGCCTACTACAGGCGCTTCGTCAAGGAATTTTCACGAATCGCCGAACGGCTAACTCACCTCACGAAGACCGACGTGCCATTCAAGGGGGAAACTGCGAAAATCTAAGCACTTGAAGAACTGAAACAACGCCTTGAGATGCCTCCGATACTAGCGCATTTCGACGAATACGCCGATACTGAAATCCACACCGACGCAAGCAGCGTAGGACTCGGCGCCGTCCTTGTACAAAAGGCTCACGAGCAGGAAAGGGTCATGAGTTATGCTAGCCGAACAAGAAGGGAAATCTGGGCTAGTTGGTTATAGTTCATTTTCGATCAGCTTACAGCGCGAAAACGACGAGGACAGAGACCAAGAATGCGACGACACGTGTCGTCGCATTCTCGGTCTCTGTCCTCGTCGTTTTTGCGTTGTAAGCTGATCGAAAAAGAAAAAAAAAAGAAATATGCTAGCCGGTCGCTATCAAAGGCAGAAACGAACTATTCCACAACAGAAAAGGAGTGCCTAGTAATCATCTGGGCTACATCCAAGTTTCGCCCCTACCTCTACGGCAAGCCCTTCAATGTTGTGAGCGACCACCACGCATTGTGTTGGCTAGCAACTTGATAACTTGAAGGACCGTTCAAGTCGCCTCACACGGTGGAGCCTACGACTTCAAGAATTCGACATTACCGTCATTTACAATTCCGGAAGAAAACGCTCCGACGCTGACTGGCTGTCTCGCGCCCCCGTCGACCCACCGCAGCAGGATGACAAGGAGGGTGACTGCTTCTTGGGAACCATAAGTGCCGACGACTTCGCCAAACGACAGCGTGCGGACCCAGAACTCAGGGCCCTTGTGGAATACCTCGAGGGCAGGACCAGCGTGGTTCCGAAGGTATTCACGCGGGGACTGACGTCGTTTTTCTTGAGCAACGGTGTTCTCCTAAAGATGAACTTCTCACCGCTTCGAGCCGATTGCCTTCTCGTGGTACCCTCGACATTGCGGCCAGAGATGCTCCAGGCTCTGCACGACGACCCGACGTTTGCACACCTGGGTGTTTCTCGCACGCTAGCAAGAATACAGGAGAAGTACTACTGGCCGCGCCTTTCCGCCGACGTCACTCGTTACGTAAAGACCTGCCGGGACTGTCAGCGACGCAAGACACCGCCCACTAGGCCAGGCGGACATCTGCAGCCTATCGAGCCACCTCGACGGCTGTTGCAGCAAATCGGGATGGACTTACTGGGGCCGTTCCTGACGTCCACTACCGGAAACAAATGGATCGTCGTAGCTACCGACTACCTCACACGCTACGCCGAGACAAGGGCCGTGCCCAGAGGCAGTGCCGCCGAGGTAGCGAAGTTCTTCGTTGAGAACATCGTCCTGCGTCATGGCGCCCCAGAGGTCCTCATTACCGACAGAGGTACGGCGTTTACTGCTGACCTAACTGAGACAATACTGAGATACAGCCAAACAAGCCACCGCCGGACCACAGTGTACCACCCACAGCCAAATGGCCTCACCGAGCGGCTAAACAAGACCATCGCCCACATGCTGGCCATGTATGTCGACGTCGAACACAAGACGTGGGATGCGATCCTTCCATATGTGACCTTCGCATACAACACGACCATTCAAGAAACGACGCAAATGACGCCGTACAAGCTGGTCTAAGGAAGGAGCCCGGCAACGAAGCTCGACGCAATGTTGCCAACTGCCAACGACGAATACAATCTCGATGCCGCTGCTTATTTGCAACGCGCCGAAGCAGCGCGACAGCTCGCCCGCCTGCGCATCAAGAACCAGCAGAGGGTCGACAGCCGTCACTATAATCTTCGACGACGCCACATGGAATACCAACCCGGTGACTTGTGGGTGGGTCTGGACGCCAATACGCCGACGGGGACTTAGTGAGAAGCTTCTTCGACGATTCTTCGTACCGTACAGGGTACTTCGACGCCTTCGCGCACCCGACTACGAGGTTGTCCCTGGCGGCATTACCAACTCCCAACGGCGCCGTGCGCGACCTGAAGTCGTCAATGTCGTGCGCCTCAAGTCATATTACGCGCGTTAGTGAATCAGGACTGTACTTTTGGTTTATTATTGTACTTTCTTGCTTGTGCAGATTGTTTATTGTACTTTCTTGCTTATGGTTGTTATGCATTGTTGCATCCATTGCCCCCACCCCCTTCCCGTGTTCTGTTTTAAGCATCGGGACGATGCTTTTTCAGACGGGAGCATTGCCACGTGCGTTTCTTATTATCACTTTTTGCTGCATTCGGTTTTCGCCCACAAATACTGTCAGCAACGCTCAGCGCAATGTGCCTCTCCTTGTTCGAGAAGCTTCGCGATTATTGTAGATCGTTTTTTTAAGATTGCGCGCAAGACGCGAACACTCCAGCTTATTCTGGAACTTGCGCGACAGCCAGCGATAACGCTGGAATATTCGACGGCACATGTATAAATGCCGACACGCTTCACCGCTTGTCAGTTTTTCGACGGTCGACGCTCTGTTCACCGCTATCAGCGTACGCCGTGTATCAGTGTATTGCTGTAGTTTGACTTTCAGTTTCCCGGCCACAATTTCGGCCAAATAAAAAAAGTCACAGTTTCGCCGCAAGGGCGAAGCAACGAATGCTATAGCAAGAAATTAATGCTATACAAAGTGAGGCTCGCCAATGGATACTCTCAGTTTGAACAGCGCTCCTGTTGTAAAGGCGGCCGAAGCAGCGAAGGAAACTAGCGTGCTTCAAGTGTCGAGCTGTGACACTTGATAGTTCGCGCTCATCTTCTGTTTGTTCGTTTAGCGGCATCCCTTCAGCTCGAGTGACTTTCGTACGCTCCGTAACATGAGCGCAGACATCACGGGGAAAGCTTGAAACATTACTCTTCCCCTCGCCACGAGAAAACCACGCGAGCAGACAGCGGAATTGCAAGGTCTCCCTGCGCAAATATAAGAAGCGAGCGAGCTCGCCGACGACTTTTAAATGCGTGCGTCGCGCTCCTAGCGCCATCTCGCTGGTAATGAAGAAACGCTTATTATCGCCTGCCGTCTCTGAGTCCGTCCAGCGGTAAAGGGTGTGTATATAACGCTCGCCGTTAGCTATGTGGAGGATCTGCGTTTCGTGGCGTAGTGGATAGCGCCACTCGCTGCGGAGCAAGAGGTTCCTGGTTCGATTCCGCGCTACGGAAGCAATTTTCTGAATTATTTTTCTTTGGGGCTTTTATATATATATACATACTTATACATATACGGTGCATGACGGCGACGGCAAAATCCAGCCGAGACTGTCCATATAATTGCTATCGCAATAAAAGCTTCTCGGATACGCTGTCTTCGTCGACGTCACGACCACGTGACAATATATCTGTGTCACGTTGAATCAGACATCTAATGCAAGTGGTAGTACCCATTGTTGCCGGGCAACATCCCTAGGGATGGTAAATCCGATGAACGATTAATCGATTAAACGAGCACCGTTAATCGATTATTCGTCATAGATTACCGCCTTTCGTTTATTCGAATTAATCGATTAAAACTCTTCGATTAATTGATTACGGCAACTTCCCCACCCCCAAAACCGCCCCTTGGCCGGTGCGCATAATGGGAGGTGTAAGGAGTGGGGTTCGGCGGGTCTGGTTACTGTAGATGGCTCCCGCCGTCCGTCCCCATAGCCGATTATTCCTAGTGAGGAGACGCGTTCTTTCAAGAAGGAACGTAGGTTTATTTACATGATTAAGGGACTGGAGTGAAAAGAGAGAGATAACGTCAGAAGTATTCGGCTTTTATAGCCCCGAGGCTGTTACTACAGAGGCACAGGCAAACCGGTGTCAGCGTCTTCGGCCAATGCGGTGACCTGCCGTCCTGGCGTCCTGCCTCCCGAAAGGAGGCAAACAGTAACACAATACACTCGCCACGCCCCGAAGACTCGTAGGTGGGAAGGTTGGCGAGGAGTTTCAGTCCAAAGGGATGTTGGGGGTGAAGGGCCGATGACCTCCACTTCCACTGCCGGTAATACTAGGAAGAAGCGTTAAAGGTGAACATTTGACAGCGTTCTGTCTGGTTGGGAAGAAAATATCATTGAAAAAGTTACACCAACCAACGAATTATACAAGTAAAAACTTCTTTTACTTTAAAAAACCCGACGTTTCAGATCCAACTCGGATCCTTCGTCGGGGGTGACTGTGGGGCGCCAGAGAGCAACAGGGTTTAAAAAGGAAGGAAAGAGCCTTCCTCTCTTTAGGTCGGGGGGTCACGCTTGGTTTGAATGACGTGCCGTAGTCCATCGAAATACACACTCGGCAGCGCATCTGCAGGCCGGTTCACGTTGCCGGGTGTTGCCTGAATGTGCCAGGATTCCACAAAAAGTCGTTTGAGATAATTTGCCTCGAAGTCGACGACGCGGGAGTTGTCAAAGGCGATGCGGTGGTCGTTCACCTCGCTATGCTCAGCTAGCGCACTCCTTTGTCTGTCGAACTTGCGGACGTCGTTTCTGTGTTGTCGCAGCCTTTCTGGGAAGTTCATTTCCCCCACGTATGAAGCGCCACAATCCGCACAAGGAATAGAATTAATGACTCCTTGCGCTTTTTCTTGGGCGGTCTGTCTTTTGGGCGCGGGAAGAAGCGGCTGAGTGTGGAAGTTGGCCTGTGCGCTACTTTTATGCCCTGCTCCGACAAACGACATGACATGATGTCATGGTCACTCTACGTAATGGGAAGTTGATAACTAATCTTTACAGGAAACCCACGGATAGGCAGCGATATCTTTACTTCAGTAGTAGTCACGTGAAGCACAATAAAACTAGTATTCCCTGCAGCCAAGCAGTCCGATATAAAAGAAAATGCTCTGATAGCAGCGAATTTTCCCGCAACTGCGAACAGCTTCGGAGCGCGCTCGAAAAACAGAGCTATCCGTCCAGCATAATCACAGACGCCATCAAACGCGCAGAAGAGCTCGATCGTTCAGATCTGCTGAGTACTAACAAAAGATCCAAAGATAGATCGCGGACTAACCTAATTTTGACACATGCGGCCTCATCTCCAAATGTCAACCATATTTTAAAGAAACATTTCAACATTTTAATACAGAGCGAGCGGCTCAAAGGAATGTTTACGGAACAACCACGCGTGGTTTACCGACGATCGCGGAACCTTCGTGATTTACTAACCTCATCTAAAACCACGTGTTTACGTCATGAAGGCTGTCATCCCTGCAACAAACCACGTTGCAAAGTGTGCGCGCACATGACGACATCTAAAACGGTTTCAAGCAGCTCATCCAGCTTTTCATTAAAAATAAATGGTCACTACACATGTGACAGTACCAACGTCGTCTATCTTCTCGAGTGTTCAACATGTAAAGTTCAATACATAGGTCAAACAGAGACAAGTTTCAGAATTCGCGCTAATAATCATCGTGCACACGCCGTAAGCCTCCCCAATCTACCACTGTCGAAGCAGGTCAGTATGCCTGGCCACGGTTTCGACAAAATTAGGGCCACCATTATTCAGTCCGGTTTCAAGACAAATCACGATAGGGAAGTGAGGGAATCCTTCTTAATCCACAAATTTAACACCATTCGTTCAGGCATCAATGAAAACGTAGGAAAGCTCACCTGTCTCGCACTATAACAAAACGGCTTCTTAGATTGGTAAAGTGTTTTAATGTATGTATATATTAGTCATTCGTGGTTTCTTTACTTCAGAGCTCTTTTTACATGTCCTGCCGACCACACAGTGTCCCACGTGTTGGTGCACAAGGAAAATATGAAACTTGTATGTTCATGTACCCATCGCATGTCAGTCATGTTAACACAATCTTTTTGACAGATTACCAGTTGCTTATCATTAATAATTTTTTTCTTTTTTTCGTTTTTTTGCGTTTGTCCTTGATGTTGTACCGTATTCAAGACGTGAGCCCATAAAAGCGCCTGCATTGTAATAGACCTACTTACTCTGACGAAGGCCGTGCCACGGCCGAAACGTTAGTAAAGGCATTTTTCCTTTTCAAAATGTGCTATCTGCAAGTTCATTCAATATAGAAAATACCCGGACCTGTCGTGCCCTCCCTTCATTCAGTTCTTCAACCATGTGTCCTGGGACAGCACTGAAGAAAAGGATGATTTGGAAATACCCTGTGAACACTCCTACCACAGCAGTTGTGGGAGATTCACAAACAAAGTATATACATAAATACTTCGACCCCCTCTGCAATGGCGCACCAGCCTTCATCTCGCAGAGTGGTGCTACAATCGGTGATGTGCGTGACCTACTGGACTTAGTACCCCGCTCAGCGTCCTGTCTTATTCTTCATGCTGGGACGACCGATGTGGCTTCAAGTTCGGGACGCGGGGCGTTTGCAAAATACCGCGATCTACTTGAAAGCATTGCGAAGGACCGCCCAGAAATTCGGCGAATTTACGCCACGTTGATACTGCCTAGAAGTGGAAACCGTCGACAAAGGAACCGTAACCTGACATTCGTCCGACGCTGCAACAAAGAAGCATCAGGCTTCAATGACATGCTTCGAAATTTTTGCTGCTATTCCCGGCTAGTTCGCTACCTCGATCATGAAATCGAGTGGTTACCGCCCGCGCGCGTCCTCGCAGCAGACGGGCTTCATATGAGCTTTGAGCGTGTGTCGTTGCTTGCAAGTCACATCCGCCATCAGGAGCCCAGCGGATGCGACATCAGCTGCCTGGTGCGATTCATCAACGAATGACGCTCCGCATCGAGTAGGTCGAGCATGGCAACCTTCAGCACCTAGTCATCCTACAGCACAGCCTAATTCAAGAAACAACACCACACCGACAGCATCCCGCACCCTGACGAGCAAGCCTTCCGTGAGGCAGAACGTCGTCTCAAAACCATCGCGTGCCCCCATGAACAAGTCGCAACCTACACAGCCTACGTCTGGCCTATCGCCACCTGCGGTCGTTGCGTCACCTTCGCCGTCTCAACCATGGTACGGACTCCGGAGCAGGGGCACAACCACGAGAGGAACGAACTCACTACCACAACGCCAGCTGGGTGAGAGTACTTTGTCTAATGGCTCAATGAAATTTTCAAGGACCAGGAAGGTTATAGAAAAACGAACTCGTTGTGAATCGCACATTTCTATGCTTAGAACGTATGTCGCGGCAACAAGTGCTCCTAAAGGTTTGCAACTAAGGCTGCAGCCGGCCACATCACAGATGTCAAAGAAAAACTTGTCAAGGTGGAATAATACCTTAAATCGGGCGTCTGTTGAACTAACCAGCATACTTATTAGCCATTATGAATCACCAGAAAAAGATATGCGCAATGAGGAAAAACAGCTTGTGCCATCTTCTGAGTTTACGACTGAAGAATTAAAAAATCTCGAATTATACCGGTCACAGAAGTTAGCCGAGTTGGATGCTAAAAAGTCGAAGATCGCCCGTGACAACATACGAAAAAAGGAATGCTCACTGCGAGGAAGCATTTCAACTACAGCTAATAATGCGCCGGCCGAGCTGGAAAATAAATCTTCGGGACAGGATAACATTGTAAATCTGTCATGTTACGATCTATCAATTGAGGAACCTAGTGTCTTATCTCGAGGACTTAATTTTTGCCCTGCAACTGGAGGCTATAGTGAATTTCAGTTGGTGAAGGATCTTCACAATTTCGAACGTCGCATGCGCCTCCGTGAATATTTTCATGATCGGTCCTCGGCTCACAATACCAATAGCTCATCATTGCCATCTTATAAGCATTGGACACCCCCCTCCCAAAGAGACAAATGTCTGGACCTATATATCAGAGCTGTGCAACGCGATGTCATGCAGGCATATAAAGAACGCACACCATTGCACCGCAACCTCACTGACAGAGAGCAAAAAGCAATTGAATCCCTCGCTAGTCGAAATGACATAATTATTAAACCTGCAGATAAAGGGGGCGCCATTGTTGTGATGGACAGGAGCACTTATATCAGCGAAGGCCAGAGGCAGCTCAGTGATGCATCATATTACAAGCGACAAGATCATGACCCAACAAACGAGTTCGAAGCTGTTGTCCGTGATACTCTGACTGCCCTCTTTCATGATAAAGAAATTAGCTACAGCACTCTAAAATCTTTAATACCGGTAAGCCCAGTAGCTGGCAGCTTTTACCTTCTTCCCGAAATTCATAAGAAAGATAATCCCGGTAGACCAATAATTTCTGGAATCGGAACAGTGACTGAGAACCTTTCCCGCTATGTGGATAGCCTCATCAACACCATTCCGTCCAGATTTTCTTCTTACATTAAAGATACGAATCACATTCTAACCTATATTCTTGACCTACAGGTTCCTCAAAATTCGTTTCTCGTTACGTTAGATGTCACGTCACTATATACTAATATCCCTCACTCAGATGGCATCGAGGCAGTTATCAGCGCGTACAGCGATTACGACGCCGACAAACCAGTTTCCCCATCTACGTTAGCTACGTTGCTCAAGCTCATTCTAGAACTTAATAATTTCGAATTTGATGGGACACATTAAGTGCAAGTTAGCGGTAAAGCTATGGGCACAAGAATCGGACCAAACTATGCAAATATATTTATGGGACTCCTTGAAAACCAATTTCTTGCAAACCATGAATATAAGCCATTTTACTATAAGAGGTACATCGACGACATTTTTCTAATCTGGCACCACAGTGAATCGCAACTTCTTTCTTTCATAGCAGATTTTAACAACGTTCATCTGACGATTTCTTTTTCGTACTCGTATTTACCTGTGAACATAAGCTTCCTTGATGTCATGGTCACTCTACGTAATGGGAAGTTGATGACTAATCTTTACAGGAAACCCACGGATAGGCAGCAATATCTTTACTTCAGTAGTAGTCACGTGAAGCACAATAAAACTAGTATTCCCTACAGCCAAGCAGTCCGATATAAAAGAATATACTCTGATAGCAGCCAATTTTCCCGCAACTGCGAACAACTTCGGAGCGCGCTCGAAAAACAGAGCTATCCGTCCAGCATAATCACAGACGCCATCAAACGCGCAGAAGAGCTCGATCGTTCAGATCTGCTGAGTACTAACAAAAGATTCAAAGATAGATCGCGGACTAACCTAATTTTGACACATGCGGCCTCAGCTCCAAATGTCAACCATATTTTAAAGAAACATTTCAACATTTTAATACCGAGCGAGCGGCTCAAAGGAATGTTTACGGAACAACCACGCGTGGTTTACCGACGATCACGGAACCTTCGTGATTTACTAACCTCATCTAAAACCACGTGTTTACGTCATGAAGGCTGTCATCCCTGCAACAAACCACGTTGCAAAGTGTGCGCGCACATGACGACATCTAAAACGGTTTCAAGCAGCTCATCCAGCTCTTCATTAAAAATAAATGGTGACTACACATGTGACAGTACCAACGTCGTCTATCTTCTCGAGTGTTCAACATGTAAAGCTCAATACATAGGTCAAACAGAGACAAGTTTCAGAATTCGTTTTAATAATCATCGTGCACACGCCGTAAGCCTCCCCAATCTACCACTGTCGAAGCACGTCAGTACGCCTGGCCACGGTTTCGACAAAATTAGGGCCACCATTATTCAGTCCGGTTTCAAGACAAATCACGATAGGGAAGAGAGGGAATCCTTCTTAATCCACAAATTTAACACCATTCGTTCAGGCATCAATGAAAACGTAGGAAAGCTCACCTGTCTCGCACTATAACAAAACGGCTTCTTAGATTGGTAAAATGTTTTAATGTATGCATATATTTCATTCGTGGTTTCTTTACTTCAGAGCTCTTTTTTACATGTCCTGCCGACCACACTGTGTCCCACGTGTTGGTGCACAAGGAAAATTTGAAACTTGTATGTTCATGTACCCATCGCATGTCAGTCATGTTAACACAATCTTTTTGACAGATTACCAGTTGCTTATCATTATTAATTTTTTTCTTTTTTTCGTTTTTTTTGCATTTGTCCTTGATGCTGTACCGATAGTTCAAGACGTGAGCCCATAAAAGCGGGTGCATTGTAACAGACCTACTTACTCTGACGAAGGCCGTGCCACGGCCGAAACGTTAGTAAAGGCATTTTTCCTTTCCAAAATGTGCTATCTGCAAGTCCATTCAATATATATATATATATATATATATATATATATATATATATATGTATATATATTGCCGCGATATATTGGCCGCATTCAAATAACGCGCCTATCCCCGTGCATAGAGTACACGCATGCGCGCCGTATTGTCGTGCCGCGCAAGGACCATAGTGGCACGCGCACCTGGTCGGACCCTGCTCGCCTGCGCCACGCGCTCGGGACTTCGGATGAAGAGAAAGAGGATGAGAGCGGGAGGACCTCTTTGGTGTTCGACTGACTCGCAGTTTTTACGACCGCAGTCACTTAGAGTTGTGGGCACAAGTTCGTTTTCGTTTTCGTTTATTAGTACCTCAAGGGTTCCGAGGGACATTACATGAGGGGTGGGCAAGAAAACATGATAGATAAAAAGAAAGAAAAAATGCAAAAACAGCACTAACAATAACAAAAAAATAGAAAAACAGCAGTAGATCACATTTACAAGGATAAAATATGGCTTTTTAATGCAGTTTTAAAGTGGGCAAACTGAGATGACATGCGATGTGGGCGGGAAGGTCGTACCAGTTGCGCAGTCTGCAGGAAAAATGCAGTTGCGCAGTTCGCCCTTAATAAATACGTTTGTTGGACTAGTCTCTGTGCTTCAGCATCGCTACAATATATATAGTGCGAAAAAATGCGCATTATGTTGATACGTTACTGCGCATTTTATATTGCGTTACCGTCGCATGTTCTCATCACTCTGACGAAGGCCGGTCCCGCGGCCAAACAGGCAGTCCTTTACAGAACAATTTTTCCTACGTGCTTGATTTTTTTGAACTTTTACATCCGGGTCCTTTGTTAGCAATTCATTGTTCTCATATATTATATATATATATATATAGTTAAAAAAGAATCAAGCACGTAGGAAAAATTGTTCAGTAAAGGACTGACGTTTCGGCCGCGGGACCGGCCTTCGTCGGTCCGCGGCCGAAACGTCAGCCCTTTACTGAACAATTTTTCCTACGTGCTTGATTTTTTTTGAACTTTTACTTCCGGGTCCTTTGTTAGCACTTTATTGTTTATATAGATATATATATATATATATATATATATATATATATATATATATATATATATATTATGTATATATATATATATATATATATATATATATATATATAGGTAAATAGATAGATTTTAAATACATAGATAACATTTAAATTATACTATACACCAACTAGCCCAAATGTCCGCCTTATACCATATATATACCCTTTCCATGACTGTAAAGCTAGCTTTCCTGCGATGAAGATAGCCCAGTTCATAGCAGTTAGTCTAGTCACTTCCGCAAACAGCGTGTTCAAGCGCAGTTTGCTTGGGCTACGACGCGGAAAACGTAGACTTAGCAGCTCTCTTGACATAAACACGCATAATAGACAAAACCCCAGCACGTGCAACTACTACCTCGTCTCCACTTGAAGCGCAACAGGTGCCGCCTTTAGTTCGGCGAATATGTAGCGCAAATAAGCGCGCTCCCGGATTATGAAAATAGTCTAACAGACCCTGGAGAAATGCAGCTTTCAACTAATGCTTGCACTCCCACGTCTGACAGCCTACAGAGGCCCCCGTCTGCTGCTGTTGCGCGAAAGGAGGACCGTCGCGAAATACAATGTGTTCTAATGAGAACTAACAGACAAAAAAGCCAAGGAAATTATAGGGGACGGTATTTGTAGTAATTATTATGTAAATGTGAAGAAAGTGAAGTGGACGAAAAGGTAACTTGCCGCTGGCAGGGACCGAACCTGCGACCTTCGAATAACACGCCCGATGCTCTACCAACTGAGATACAGCGGCGGTCATCCCCCGGTCAGCTTTATGGGTACATATGTTTTTCTTTGTGCTTAACAAAGAAAAACGAGCCCTTAAACTTCTCCTTTTTTCGTTTTTATGTTGTAATGTCTAATACATTAGACACGCTCACATTCCGGCACCTCGGTAGCCTAGTGCTTATGGTGCTCGACTCCTGACCCGAAGGTCGCGTATCCTGGCTGCGGCGGCCGCTTTTTCGATGGAATCGGAAATGCTTGAGGGGCGTGTACTTAGATTTAAGTGCACATTTAAGAACCCCAGGTGGTCGAAGTTTGCGGAGCCCTCCAATACGGCGTCTCCCATAATCATATCGTGGTTTTGGACGTAAGACACCAGATAATTGTTTGAGGCCAGTATGTTGCTGCGCAATCTCGCATGGGTGACCTCAGAAAGGAGATCACATCAGTCTGCAATTATAGTATTATGGAGGGTTTCCACAATATCTAACGTACAAACTGAGAAAAGATAGCGTCCCTACGAGTGCGAGCGTATTATTTACGTCCCATTCCTCCTCCTCTCCACTTACCTTTCGCGGGATTTCGACACGCTGCATGTTTCCGGCGCGTCTTTTCGACCAGTGTGGTAGCCGACAATGCCTCCGATTTCGCTGCGCGCGAGGAGGCAGGCTTCGAGCAAATACGACCTGCGGCCGAATCGTCCATGGATGATGGCCACAGATCCTTCAATCCGTGACATCATCCAAAGAAGACGGGCCCCTTGTAACCATAGGGCGAAAGGGCGAATTCTCCCGAAGGCGCAAATACGCACGTGTCATCTCTAGCCCGTCTGACAGAAAGACTTCGGTCGAGATCAAACACAAACAATGCCTCTCAAACAATGAGATCTTTTTTAAAGCACCCATCGAAAATGTCGATTAATCGAAAAATCGATTAAAACATCACACAGAAAGCAATGAAACGATGAGCGGCTAAATCGACGAACGATTAACGAATATTCGATTGAAAATATTAATCAACCGTCCCTATGTTGCCCATGCAACATGAATATTGAAAACAAAAAAAACGCATTATTGTGAAACAAAATATGCTTATTGAATTCAAAAACATATTCTGACAGTTCCAGCCTTGAAGAAAAGTCCACTTGTCGAAACGTCGGCTCGAGCACCCACCTCCTGTTTACGGATTTTTTCATCGGACAGTATAGACACACGTTATATTTACAGACACAGTTATCGGAAATATTGTACTCATTCCTTTTATTACTGTCGCTGACTGAACATATCATTCCACAAGAGTGTTGTTGATACAAATATGACAAATGAACTGCAAGGTGGTGGAAAAACTTTATTGATTGTTCAGGGGAAGGGGTTTAATGGGGAAGAGTGAGTAGGTGGGTCCCTATTCCAGGACTCCAGTGATCCTAGCTACACGCTCCGCCTGGTCCAAGAGGCTTCTCTGGACCTCCAGCCCTGGCCGAGCGAGGAGGATCTCCGACGGCTCCCTAAAGTAAGTACGCAACACAGGCGAGTGGTCTTGCTGCGCATTCCCACATCACATGCGGCAGTGACGGCCGTGCACTGCACCATGGACAAGCGCCGCCACGAAATGTGGGATTGATGGGATGGGCCCTTTCCAAGTGGGGATAGGTGTACGTTTAGATTTTTCTATATGCGCTAGCTTCTGCTGCTCCCAGCTGCCGATGCGGCGGGGCGAGACGTTCTCTCGTGCGATGTTGGTGTTCGAGGGTGCCGTGGGCCGTAAGCAGACTATCTTGGCACGGGCTGTGGCTCCCAGCTCGGTTTGTAAGTTCTCGAGCTAAGTTGAACTCTCGTTGCCTGGGATGCCCTCATGACCTGGACAACTTGGCAATCTACCTTGTACGTTGTTAGGAATGAGGATGGCTCTGCTGGAATTCTTTCAGTGGGCACGTGAGCTGGCCGCCAGTCAACATCACCATGAATCATTTTCTGCTTTTTATGTAGGCTTTCTTTCTTGGAACGGCGGGGACGATCGGTGCAGGCGGTGATTCCGTGTGTTCCATCTTTCCTGCACATCGCTTCGGAGGGTGCGCACAAGCACTCGAGCAGAAGCTTGAGTCATCTGACTGGATACCATCGCCCCCTGCGACATCGTCGGCTCCCTTCATAAGAAGATGGCTCTGCTGGAATTCTTTCAGTGGGCACGTCAGCTGGCCGCCAGTCAACATCACCATGAATCCTTTTCTGCTTTTTATGCAGGTTAGTAAGAAACACGCATCTATTAGGTCTAGTGACCGCAGCCTGCTCCAGCTAACATGCTCCTACAGTGCCTGTGTGTTTTGTTCGTATGCAAAGGGCGTTCTTTCCTCGTTGTTTATGCATTGTGGGGATGTAGAATCAAATCCAGGACTCAACACTTATGAGCTGCTTCAGGAACTTGGAAGGGCCAAGGGCTCATGCAAAATAGGCTGGACATAATTGAACCTAAATTGCAAAAGGTCCAGGAATCTACGTCAACGTTAAAAGAATTTCGTGCCAAAATTACGGGACTCGAAAGAAGTACTCGTAACCTGGAAATTAAACTCATTGACCTAGAAGACAGAAGCCGTCAAAGTAATATTCTTGTATTTGGCCTTCTAGAGGTAGTGGGTGAAACTCCACAGTCGCTTCTCGCGAATGTGGTCGATGGCTTATTTGCACCAACACCCCGGTAGCACAAAACGGATAATTGACGTTTTATAAACGTTTATCCGAGACGATAAAAACGTTTAGAAAACGTCACGGAATAGGAGTTAAAGGTCTAGAAAACGTCGTATGTCTCTGAAGAATTGATGTCTGGGCAAGTCGGAATTGGTTACGCATCTTCGAAACGGGCGGCGCAAAAACAAGGACTTGTCTCGTCTAATGTCCGGCTAGAATCTGTTTTTAAGACCATCTAGAAAACGTTTTTAAGACGATCTAGAAAATGTTTTTAAGACCATCTAGAAAACGTTTTTAAGACGATCTAGAAAACGCTTTAAAAACGTCACAAAAAACCCCATTTTATAAAACGCAATAAAATATTTGATTGCATTGTCTTCGAAAAGACGTTTTCTAAACGTTTTTAAGACGTCATGCAGGATCTCATTCTTTTAGCTGTTTTGTTTTTGTGTATGCAATTATAATAGTGAACGTTTTTAGGAAGCCCTCTCTGTTATAGTAATTACAGTTACTTTATTCTGTATTTACTATTATAGAGTGAAATCTCGGTAGGTTCACACAGACAAAAGTGGTCAGTCATAATTTATTATGTGAAACAGCAACGATTCCTGTACAGCATAGAAACGCAAAAACCACGAAATTAGATATAGCGTGCGACTAGATAACGTTATTCAGAAGCGGCATAAGAACGCAAAATATCGCGGCAATTAAAATGCAGCTACATAGTATCCAACGTTCAAGAACACTTTTTGTTGCACGATTCATCATTAGCAAAATTGTTGTCAAACAACTAACAATGCAATATGACAAAATTTAGAATCTGGCACAGCCATTCTGCAATATGTAAGCATCGTCTCAATTAGCTTTACTGAATGAAACGCAAGGATGAAGTGAAGAGAAATTGTCGAAAAGAGAATGTCGCTGAAGCCAACGACTTGACAAGAGGACTAGTTTATGTCAGGGCCCTGACGAAGACAAGCCTCCATGTGTAAACGTTTCCTCAACGTTTCACCTTCCGCTGAACTTTTTAAATGCGAAGCATTTCTTAGCGAACCTCAGGCACTTTGGCCGTTTCTATCTACGTATCTATCTATCTATCTATATCTATCTATCTAGCCGCCTACGTCTCGGCGCTCTCCTGGTCGTCTCCATAACTTGTAATATGCCAAGATTGGCGTAGCAGGCGATCAGTGTATGACGAACACAATTCACTGGTCATGACATGAATAACGCAAAATACCTGTCGCGTACGTCATGAAACCCTTTCTCTCAGTCACGTGTGGCACATACCCGTACACCAGAGTTCATGTTATGCGGGTATGTGCCACAGGTGATACAAAGTCTCAACCAACACAGTAACCGCGAACACACACATTGACAAGCAAGGAAAGTGATAATATTTGTTGGGCTTTTATGTCCTAGAACTACGATATGATTATGAGAGACGCCATAGCGAAGGGCTCGGGAAGTTTTGACCATTGGGTGTTCTTTAACGTGTACCGAGATCGCACAGTACACGGTCATCTAGCATTTTGCCTCCATCGAAATGCGACCGCCGCGACCGGGATCGAACCTGCGACCTTCGTGTCAGCAGCCAAGCACCGTAACCGCTACACCACCGCGGCGGACGCAAGGGAAGTGAGGAACTGAAGACAGAACACCCGTGGAAGACGCTCAACTACCATCCACTCGTCCAAGTGGTCGGCAACGTGGACCACGTGGATTACGCAAAAACCTGGGTCAGTGCTTTCTACAATAAATCTGCTAAGAAAACTAGGCCTCTCATTATTACCGGTGACTTCAACATTGATTTATCAAGACCCAACAATGATTGGTGCTTATACTGTTTGAAAGACGGCCTGGATGTGGACAGGGCATCAAAAGACCTCGCTGCCACGTCCACGATAGAAGGCATCATAGATAATTTCATCGTAAGAGGCATCCAGGATTTCCACCAGCTTCACAATATCTCGCACTTCACTACACTTAGATTCCTCATAGCCGCGATCACGAACGGATCCTATTAACAAGTCTGGTCCAGCTGCTGGTGCTCACTGATCACTGTGATGGTGACCTTGTTCAAGAACTGTCAAGAACCCCTCTACACATACACACGGGTTCGTGAAACGTGCGTGCGTTCTCCGTCATAACGGAAAAGTATAAGCATAACAGCTGTAACTGTGACTGTAACGTACGTGCAGTGCGCCTGCGCGTGGCACTCGGCTATGTATATATCTAGGGAAACTATCCTGAATGAAGCTTAGTTGCGAGTAACGCCTGTCCTGTGCATCTGTGTTCTTTCTTTGTCCTGTTCGGATTCGTGCTATCCAGTATTGAAGAATATAAGCTTACCGCGTCTGGTGTTGATAACACCCATGTTGCTGTTGGCATCGTTACGCAACTGTAAACAATGGGTTATACAATACATATGCTACTCTTGAACATATGAGTGTGCGTATACCACTTCCACATTTCTCTAGCGTCATTCCGTAACGTTTCGCTCAATGTGAAAAATTACGCCACAGTCACCATCCTGCGCATGCTTCGCATCACGTCGATTCCCACGGCAGGTGGGATCTGCCTAATTTTTTCTTGTAGGAAGGAGAGAGAGATAGAATGAATAGAGGATATGCAGGGAGGTTAACTAGCGTCCAGTCTGCTGCCCTACTCATGGGAGAAGAACGAGGGAGTAAATGTAGAGAGAAAGAGAGACATTTCACAACACACACACAGAGGAGCGTATCACAGGCGGTCACTCAATTTTGTTGCCTTGAAGCACTGCAGGAGGTCTCGTGTGGTTTTCTGGGCTGATGGGCTATGAAGACAGACTCCCAAGATCTTTCCTTCAATAAAAGGCCGACCATCAAGTCTCCTGAAGGCACACTGGAGAGTCCGGCGATGTGTTTGGTACTGCGGGCAGCGGTACAAATGATGATCGATAGTCTCTACACAGTTGCGATTATTGCACATTGATTATTCTGCCCTACCATTCCGATAGGTGAATGACCTAGAAGGCGCTACACCGAGCTACAGCCAATACAGCAAGGCAGCAAGAAAACGTGGACAGTAGAAGTGGACAGGACAGCGCTTACTGCTGTCCACTTCTACTATCCACGTTTTTTTTTTCAATGTGCTTCAACCTAATTTTCCAAACATGAACGTAAACCAACAGGCCCAACTCGCCCTCTTGCTCCAGCAAAGCATTCTAAGCAGGAAAGGAGGCATGCATCAAGCACCTGGTGTGTGTCTCCCTTCGTTTCAAAACAATCGTTCAGTAGCGCAACTTAATACTACAGTTAGTGGAAGTCAACTCCAATGTGTTGAAATCACTAATAACAAAACAAAACTGCAAAATAATATTCGGCCCACCCAGCCAAGAATACGCAATAAAAAAGAACGTAAATTGCTCGCAAAATCAATGTTGCTGAAGCGTATTGCTCACAAAATGGAACTTTTGGGAACTTTTATACAACATGCCTCTGTTGGAAGACTTCTCACTCAAAAAATGTTGGCAAAGAACCCTGCCATTATTACAGAAGTAAGACAACACGTTCGGAACAAAAGGTATCATTTTAGACGTTAGCTAAAAATATTTGCGGATACAGCATCCATGTTTCAAACTGCGCCCACTAAAGAAGTAACAATTTCAGGCTTCGAAATGCAGCGTACAAAACTTATCACAAGAATTATGGTCCGACATCCCTAGAGAGCACACAGTTAACCTTAAATGTGTCATGGCTAGCAGGAAATATGAACACTGCAAATTACAGAAACATATAACAAAAAGTACAACTGAACCAACTGTAGCGCGAAGACAAAATGTATGAAGAGAAAACTAATGGAAACGACTACAAACATTGCAATGAATGGGCCACTTGCTAAAATGAATAAATAAAAGTTAGGAATATGATAATACCAGCCTGATAAAAAAAAACAACTTTCTTTTATGATGCCCAGTATTGAAAATGTCAGGCTAAAAGAACAAATATAATGATAAGACACATCAGCTAAAGAAATTTTCCCTCTTCCCCATTTTTTACTGAATAAGCACACAGCTATAAACTCAGGATAGTCAGACATCGCATTGCTCAGTGTGAAAATATCACAATGTGTGGGATGTCAGTCTGAACACATGGCTTCATGACATGTACTTGAAGGAAATCACTAGGCACTTTCGGAAGCCATCTAAGAACACTACAGATGGCATACACACGAAAGTAGTTGTGCCATTAGCAGCATGGGGCAGCGTTCCACGTCAACATTAATTTAGCGCAATAGCCCTAGTGCGGTTTTTTGAAGATCCCGACAAACACAGATGCTCAAAAAGTCAACTGCTTTAAAAACTGTGACCTTTTGTTTTTTAAGGTTCCCAAGGAAAATAGAAGAATGTCAATCCCTTCACATCCATCTTTTTTTCATACTAAAACCTGTCAGTCACTCCATCAAAAAGAAGAAAGTAATAATTTAGTTGGTGTAGCCTTTGTTTCTAAATACCTAGGGCAAGTACCACCTGCAATAAAAAGGAGAAAATATCGTTTCAATATTTGCTATTATACCATAAATTAGCACGGTGTGAAAAGTTGAAAACTCGATAACACCATACGGCGACAGAGAGCGAGCCTGCTATAATTAACCAGGCACAAGAGACGCGCAAGAGAACCTCTTGATTCTTCTAAGAGCTGCCGTCTTTACCGATAAAGGAGGAGGTTAACAGAGTAGGTGAAACATAAATCACAGGTCCGAAAGCGCATCGAGATAGTCAAGGCAGCACTCAGAAAAAATTACGCTATCTTCCTCTCAAGGAAACCATGAGGGGATGCAAAGCAGCATTGGGGGCGCACACCAAATTTCCGTTACGTCCACTCGACGTTTCCGTTAGTGTGTGAGGTTTGAATTTACTGTTTGTGTAATCATTACGTTGTGTTTGTGCGTTGCTTTCCGTTAGCGCCGAGTGAACGAGTGGTGCCGACGTTGACGTTACAATTCATCTTAACGAGAGGGAAGCGAGAATGACGGAAGCCGACCGAGCGCACGCGCTTATATACACATGAAATGGGGGAGGGAGAGGAGAGAGTGGGTTACAGGCTGTATTTGGCTGTGGCGCGGCTGCATCACGTGGGAGGAGAGGCTGCGCCGCGGCTGCAGCGCGGGGGATGAGAGGAGAGAAGGCGACCGAACAACTGCGTAAAGGAGGAGAGTGGGAGAGAGAGTAGGCGCATGCGCAGTGGAGCGCGGACGCCACCACCGCCGCCGGACACAGCCCCGAGAAAAAGCTGCTTCGCACCTAAAAATGCCGAACTTCTCCCCGTAAACACGTCTTTGACTCTCATGCCCTCAGAAATTCGCAACTAACAGAAAAGCGTGCCCAGCCTCTCGTGGCATGCAGATAGTACTGTGGAAGAAAACATGAACCAGTACGCTGGTGCTGCAAAGATTCTCTCATCCACAAACGTCAGTGACACAATAAAACAGATGACACGTGCTGTAACTTCCAACAATGCAGTTTTAAAATTGAGTGCGCAAAGCATTGCGTTAGCGTTCATCGCCATTGCGCATGCGTTATACGCTACGTACGCAACAAACGCTATCTTTGCGTATTCCATTGAAAAAATGGCTACTGCGCATGCGTCGTGCGCCATCCTCTTGCGTACTCACGTTAATTGGCGGAAATAGCATATGCGCCCAACGAACGCTCTTTTTGCGTATCCAATTCTAAAACTGCTTCTTACGCGGCACACGTAGCTTAAGCTAATGTATATCTTGAAACTACCTGATCAAGCGGACAAGAAAAAAACATAGTCATTGTACTGAAATTAGGTTAACAAAGATAAATGCGGTTTTCACTCATGTTCGTTCGAACATGAACGGAAACCATGACCTGCATTTGCGTTTCGACAGCTTTATCATGTATGCTGAATAAATTCAGCAGTTACGTACTGCTGAAACATGTCGCACATGCAGCCCGTGATGCAATGGAACACGCTTTTTCATTTGTCAAAAGTTCTCAAACACTGAGCGCCAATGCAATAAAAATGAACTTACCTTCACAAATGACAGAAGCCCGTGGTTTACAGTATCCGCAAATCCACAGAAAACTAATCGCACATAAGCGTAACCGCGTCCGTCCCTCGAGCATAGAAGAAAGGAAGTTGCGAGAGCGTCCCACGCGCAAGTTGATGAGTCAATTTTTCCACAGAGAATCTTACGGGACTCTAATCCTCAGTCAGCGTAACAGTCGCTCCACAGAGACATACTTGCATTACTTGCGGAGGGAAGTATAGTTTCTTCACAGCTGCGCTTATAGCCTCCATGAATCGCGACACAAGCACGAAATACAGCAAAAGGGTGCATGACCGGTGAGCTCGACCGCCCATGTGAAATCGGCGAGCCTAACTGACATTGCAGAAGTAACTGCCGCACGGATGGATACAGTCAGTGCTGAGGCCTTCGTGAGGAAGTTAGACGGTTATCGCTGCTAGGAAATTACAGTAAATTACGTACAGTTTACTGGTTAACGAACTTTGAAGTATTCATTACTTTTGATGCAGTGTAGACACCGCACGTGCATGCCTTTATCCTTTTGTGCGTTACTTCCTTTATCGCAATGAGAGATGGCGTGCGCAGGCTCGAGTTCAATTTCAATTCGCGGTGGTTCATGCCTGCCCATGAATGCGTGGGCCAAATGGCGCGCGATCCGCTGTTGGGCGAGAAAACGTCTTATAAAGTGCGTCTTCTAGACGTCACAAACAAGACGTTTTTAAAACGTCGAAATTGGATTAGAATTGAACAAACGTCTTGAAATATACGTTCCAGACCAAAATGTTCTTAAAAAATGCGTTTTCTAGACGTTATCAAAAACAGATCTAGTACGAATTTTCTGTGGCGTTTTTAAAACGTCGAAATTGGTTTAGAATCCCTTTTATCCCATTTATCCCTAAAAAACTTTTCTAAACCATGTGTGATACCTGGGCACTGAATGTCGAAGTAACATCTTTTGAGCGAATCCATAGAATAGGACGCAGACAAGCAAACAAATCGCGACCGGTCTTAAGTTAATTGACTACCACCAAAAAATAAATGTTTTAAGAAATCGCCACAAGCTTAAGGGCCAGAATGTTTCCGTCAGTGAAGATTTTTCTACTGCCACTAGGATACTGCGCAAGCAGTTGTGGGATAGTGCTGTGAAAGAAAACGAGGGAAAGAAAATGAAACTCGCATAAGACAAGATAAAGACCGATGGCACTCTGTTTCGATGGGATAGCAGCCAAAAGAAGAGGGTTCCTATTCTTACAGATAAGAAGACTTCTTTTGCTTCTGCCGTTCAAAGCACGAGTAGGCTTAGGCGCAATCGGTGAACTAGTAGAACAGAAGCGTAGCCAGAGTTTTTTCGGGGGGGGGGGGGGGCGTTCAACCTTCCTTTTTTAGGAGCAAAGCTCCTTAGGGTGTGGGTCATTCCCTTTTCTGTAGTATGTATGTGTGTAGCCAGCTCTAGTTTAATGAATTGCTCACTAGATGGCGTTTCATGTATTTCTTAGAGTAAAGGCAAATTGGTTAGAGATTGAGGAGCAGTTAAACAAGGAACAGATAGGTGTTTATGCGGTTACAGAAACACACCTTAGAGACTTGGAAAAGCCACCACATATTGACAATTATATTTGGGAAGGATGTAACAGGATCACATCAGAAAGGAGAGGTGGGGGTGTTGGAATGCTAATTAATAGCAGAACAAAATTGGATGGAGTGAAACAAACGTGTTCAGAGCACATGTGGGTTTCGGGCACAGTAGGTGGAAAGAAAACGTGGCTAGGTGTAGCTTACTTGTGGACGGGGAATAACTGCACAGAAAAGAATCTGGAGATAGTGAAATGCATAAGCACCGATATTAAAGAATTTGGTCATGATGCCGAAATAATCCTTCTAGCGGACATGAACGCTCACATTCATGACCTTGACGGATATTCAGACACCAATGGCAAGTTATTGCTAGACCTCTGCGAGCAACGTAGTCATGAGATAGTTAACGGGGGGCCTAAGTGTGAGGGGCAGATCATGTGGGAAGTCGGAAACAGCCAATCGAGCATTGATTATTGTCTCATGACACAAGGAATATATCACAAACTTAGAGAGATGAGAATAGACTAGAAAGGCATTAACAGCTTGGGCAGTGACCATAAACGCATAATATTACAAATGGGATATAAAACTGAAAATAAGAATATTGAATCAAAGTTTGGCAGCTTGTATCTAAATGACAAACAAATAACAAATATAGCCGCAAGGGTCGAGGAAAAAGTCGACGAACTACCAGGCAAAGACTGGAAGTATAGTGAGCTGCTACATGTAATCACGAAAGAAATGGAAAAAGAGAAGAAAACTATTTGTTGGAAAGGAAAGAGAAAGCAAAAAAGTTGGTGGAACAAAGAAATCCGGGAGGCTATCGAGAAGCGACGTGAGGCATCACGGGAGCACAGACAAGCAAAAAAGGAGAAGCGGCCACAGGACGAAGTCAACCAAATATGGGAAATACATTTAGAGCAAAAATCCCTTGTGCAGAAATTAGTCGAGCCAAAATTAAAGGTGAAAGTGAACGCTGGATGACAGAGATTCGCGAAAAGAAGAAGGCCGCGCCTAGGATATTTTGGAGCCACCTAAAAGCGCTGGGTAGCAAGTCTGTCACAATGCAACAACATATGGTAGATGAAGGAGGAAATCAATTGGAAGGGTATGAAGCGCTAGGGTGCATCCGAAAGATAACAGCCGATCCGTTTAAAAAGGTCGCCCAGGGAATTCCACCGGTGAGTAAAAGTACGCAAATGAGTGCAACCGACGAAGATGTAGTACTAGAGAATTTCAATTGGAAGAAGGCAGAAGGAAAAATTCCTAAGCGCACTACTCCGGGCTTACATGGGGTTCCCGTCAGCCTCATTAACGAACTCGGACATAACACTAAAGAAGCACTGGTGAAAGCCGTAGAAAAGTGCTTACAGGAGAAGGAAATACCAGACAGTTGGCGAAAAAGTAGAATAAACTTAATCTATAAAGGCAGGGGAGAAAAAGATAACATTCGCTCGTATAGACCGCTAACCATTACATCGGTGCTATACAGGTTGGCGATGACGGCAGTAAAATTAAAAACAGAAGCGTGGGTCGAACAAAATGATATTTTGGGAGAACTTCAGAATGGATTTCGAATCGACAGGCGGTTAGACGACAATCTGTTTGTTCTTACCCAGTGTATAGAAATATCGAAAATAGAAAACAGGCCCTTATACGTAGCTTATCTAGATATTACCGGGGCGTATCAACGTTAATCAGGAAATTCTGTGGGATATATTGAAAGAAGTGGGCATAGGTGACGACTGTATACAGCTTTTGAGGGAAATATACCGAGAAAATACAGTTTGTATAGAATGGGAAGGAATAAGTAGCAAGGACAGCGTTGAAATTAGCAACGGCTGAGACAGGGATGTCCTTTGTCCCCGCTGTTAGTCATGCTGTACATGGTGAGGATGGAAAAAGCGCTAGAAGGTAGCAACATTGGATTTAATTTGTCACACAAACAGGTCGGCACGATGGTTGAGCAGATACTTCCAGGTCTATTTTATGCTGATGATATTGTCTTATTTGCAGACAGTCAAGATGATATACAGTAACTGGCAGATATATGCGGAAGGGGATGTGAGGCTCCAGGACTAGGATGTAGTGCAAAAAAATGTGGATTGATGGTATTCAATGATCACGAAGACCATGCGGTCTTTATACAGGGCCAAAAAATACCGAGGGTAAGCAAGTACAAGTACCTCGGAGTATGGGTAAATGAGGGGGATAGATATATGGAGGTACAAGAGAAAGCATCGGTAGCAAAGGGAAAGACGAATGCTGCAATTATGAAGCACAGAGCTTTATGGGGATACAATAGGTACGAGGTGCTTCGAGCGCTGTGGAAGGGTGTGATGGTCCCGAGGCTTACATTAGGGAACTCAGTGGTGTGTATGAAGTCAGAGGTACAATCAGGAATGGATGTAAATCAAAGGACGGTGGGCCGCCTCGCGTTGGGCGCTCACGGGAAGACGAGAAATGAGGCTGTAAAGGTTGATATGGGATGGACAGGCTGTGAAGTGAGGGAAGCTCAGAACAAAATGAGATTCGAAGAGAGGCTGAGGAAAATGAAGAAGAGTAGATGGGCAGAGAAGGTTTTCAGGTATTTGTATAGAAAAAGCTTTGACAAGCAGTGGAGAAAAAGAACTAGGAGGCTCACCAGTAAATATACGGCTAGCAGTGCGGGCGATATGGCAACAAGGAGCATTAGGCGGAAGGTCAGAGAGGCGGAGAGGACTTATTGGATGGTAGCGATGGAAAAGAAGCCGGCTCTGAGTAACTACCGAGAGGGAAAAAACGAAATAAGGAGGGAAAGGTTTTATGATAATTCAATGGGAAGCGCTTTACTGTTTGAAGCAAGGTCGGGCTGCCTTAGAACGCGTAGTTATAAAGCGAGACACACGAACACAGAAGAATAAGGAAACGACGACACGTTATTCTTCTGTGTTCATGTGTGTGCGCTGTGTTAAGATGAAGATTTACCAACTTGCCCAAATATCCACCTTACTAAAGCGAGATTCAGTAACGAAGAAGGACAACGTACATGCTGCGGGGGAGCTAAGGAAACGATAGAACGTGTACTGATTGAATGTGGCGATATTCACCCAGGTATACGTGTGGGCACGAGTCTACATGAAGCCTTGGGTTTTAGGGTCAACAATGGAAAGCTGAACACGTCCGCGATAGAAATAAGTAAGAGACGGTTAGAGTATTGGTGGCAGAAAAGTAGAGATAAAGAACAAAAATAAATAATGGGGGAAAAATAAGGTCATTATGCCTTAAGAGGCAGAGATGGACCGTGAATTTATATTTTTTGGTTTAATAACATAATTTAATCAATGTAGATAAGGTATTAGGCCAACATGAAACAAGGAAGGTTTTTTTCTTTTTTTTTCTTCGATCCTGGTGGCAGACATGTCACCGCCCCGTTTTAAAGGGGACGCTCTTAGCATCCATTCATCCATCCAGAGTTGCTGTTTAAAGATGACGATGGCGGTAGTATAATGCGAATGGCGCATGTCAATGGATGCTTGCGATCGTAAGAGGCGCTCGCTCTTGGTGCGCTTTCTCTTTCGCTCGGAGCCGCCGGATGGAGGCAGACAAGGCGCTCGCTCTTGGCGTGCTTTCTCTTTCGCTCGGGAGCGGACACTTTCCCTGCATTTCACCTATCACAAAGCGGTGATAATGAAGGGACCACGTAAACCAACAGTACAATAAAAGTTTGATGTTTATTATATACACGGTGTTTCACACTCTTTGTATGATGTAGTGAGCGAACTTCACGGAAGAGTTTCATGGTGTACTGATGATTTCCTCCGGAGCTTCGCCCCACTCATCATCATTCACCCCGTGGATATGCTGTGATTTTTTATGTTCGTGCGCGCGTTTGTATGTGTGCATGCATATATACACATGCAAAATCTAAAAAGATCGGGGGGGGGGGCATAGCCCCCTGGCTATGCCCCTGTAGTAGAAGTTACAGGAAAAGTATGCGTTGCCTAAATATAAACGCTCGAAGCATTCTTAGCAAGTTATCTGATTTGGAGAGTATTATTATAGCCCATAATACTCACATCATAGTTGTAACCGAAACCTGACTGCATCAAGACATCAGTGACCACGAGTTAATACCAAAGGGCTTTAGAATCTACCACATTGGTCATGATGGTAGGGGAGGCGGACTCGCTATTTTTCTCAAGGAATCACTGCGGGCGTCCCGATTACCGACTGTGCCGGGATTTGAAAGTGTTGTGCTTAAGCTATTCCTTGAAGAATGCAACCTGATTGTTTTGGGTATATATCGCCCAGCGAGCTATGATAGTTCCTTTGCTGAAAACCTCAACGAGTTCTTGTGTTTGAACACTATTCGTTACGGCAAACGGTTACTCGCCGGTGATTTCAACTTACCAGTGATTAACTGGTCAGACGATTTCCCAGAAGCTCTTACTGATGCGTCTCAACCTTTCGTTGACCTCGCCATTTTGCACAACTTAACCCAATCAGTTAAATTACCCACACGCCCTCAACAAACTTCGGAGTCTATTTTGGACCTTTTTCTTGTTTCCAATGAGCTTTTAAGGAGGAATCCAAGAATAGATATTTTCGAAGGGATATCTGATCACAAGATTGTGTCCTTAACTTTAGAAATGTAGTTTTCTTCGAAACTTCAAATAAAAGAAAGTACAATTCCATTGTTCACACGTGCTAGTGACGTCGACGTACTGGACTTACTTCGCATTTCGTTCTCTGATTTCAGCACTCTGTACGAAGCAACTGATTGCTCCGTCGAACAAATGTGGCGTTTCCTTAAGCAATTGGTTTTTCGATGCATTTCGCAGTTCGTGCAAAAAAAAAAAAAAACAAAGATTGTGCGCAGCTGTAACCCCTGGTTGACGAAGGACCTCGTTCGAATAGAGTGTAAACTTAAAAAGGCAAGAACTAGGCACAAACGTCATTCACCAAGTGCTAACGCAGAAAAGATTGCCGAGCTACGCGCTATGCTATGAAACGGCATCAAAAAGGCAAAAGAGCACTTCCAGAACGTGAGACTGAAAAACTTTCTTCTCTCATCCCCTGATAAGTTCTGGCGATACTTGACGAAAGCCAGCAAAAGAACGGGACACGAGAAAAGGCAGACACACACACCGCTGGAACTAACAACTGTGACTTTATTGAAGAAAAACATTCAACCAAGAAACCTCACAACGCATGTGCAGCACGTCTGTATCACCTACAACGTCACCCGGTGAAAGATTACGCAATCATCTTTCTTGCCATCGTTGCAACACACTAAATTCCTTGTCAATGAGGCAAATTACCGGTGTGCATATACATCTATCTCCGCTTTTCCTAATGTAGTATGCCTCCACAATTTCTCTTTCTTCTTTGCCCTTTCCTCTTCCCAGATAAGTGACATTACTGAAAAGCGGGTAGCAACCGCATTCCCGACAGTGACGTGCAAGATTCGCCCCATCATTCGAACTCAAAGAAGCGTGATGCTCACGCAACCTAGCATTAATACATCGGCCGGTTTGGCCGATGTATACGTTATCACAGGTCAACGGAATGTTGTACACAACACGTGTGTCACATTTCGTGAAACAACGCTCGTGTTTCGTAGTGCACACCGGATTCATGAACCAACTGGCCCAGATCTCAACTCTTCTGGCGATACTTGTCACCGCAAAAAAAAGTCTGTGCCGCGTCTATCCGCGGGCGACCCAGCACTCGACGACAAACTTGAAATAGCTCAAATACTCAACACATATTTCTGTTCTGTGTTCACTCAGGGTAATGCCAGCGCTCCCAAAATTTCGCATGTCGAAGAAATACTGCCTATTGATGATATATCTGTTAGTGAGGAGGGGGTCGTGACGTTGCTTCTTAATGTAGACACCAAGAAATATCCTGGCATTGATGAAATACCGAACGTTCTCCTTGTGCGGTATGCTGAATGGTGCGCGAAGTATCTGCTGTATCGCAAATTACTCGTTCGCGCGGAACTTCCAGATGACTGGAGATTTGCTAAAATTACCCCCATACCTAAATCAGACGACCATTCATCCCCTTCTTCATACAGCCATATATCGATCTTATGTAATTCAGTGAAGCTGCTTGAACATATTATATTTAAGCACATATCTTCCTTTGTTGAAAGCAATAATTTCATTGACCATCGGCAACATAGACTTGGTAGAGGGATGTCTACAGTAACCCAGCTAGGCTTAACAGTACGTGACCTCGCTTTAGCGTTAGACAGACATAATCAGGTAGACATATTATTTCTAGGCTTCGAAAAAGCCTTTGACCTGGTATTCCATTCCAAGCTGGTACTAAAATTGAAGCCCATTTTCCAAAATGATCGCTTTCTGGCCTGGATTTCTGCGTACATCTCGTCAAGGCGGCAATGTGTAGTCATTGAAGGCACAGCTTCTCCGTCAGCTCCAGTGGCATCTGGTGTTCCGCAGGGCTCATTTCTCGGACCTCTATTTTTCCTGCTATTCATTATTGGCATTGTTCAGAGCAGGCGTCCAAATTTGGCAGTTCGTAGACGATTGCGCAATATAACAGGAAGTATCTAGCCCTAATGATCAGGTCCTACTAAATCAAGCATTACGTACAATTGGGAACTCGTGTTGTGCATGGCAGATGACAGTTAACAATAAAAAAACGGTAGCAATGACCCTAACCCGCAAGAACAAACCACTTGAACTCACCTATTTCATCAATAACCAACCTTTAAGCTAAGTGCACAGCTATAAGTATCTAGAAGTAATGATAACCTGCGATTTGCGCTGGAATTAACATGTAACGTTTATTGCTAAAAACGCCTACGGACAGCTGGGATACCTTCGGCGCGCGCAGAGTCACTCAACAACGGAAATAAAACTACTAGCCCACAGGAACGTTTATTAGGCCCATATTGGAGTATGCAGCGGCGGCATGGGATCCCTGGACAGCCTCTAATAAACCAAAGCTGGAAAGTATCCAAAGAAAATCTGTTAGGTTCATTTATATCCGTTACAGTTGGAAAATATCCCCGTCGCACCTCCTAGAGAAAGCAGGACTAGAGAAACTTGAAACAAGGCGCTGTCATGACAGGCTAAAGCTATTTTATTTGTTCTATCACAAAACGTTACGAGTCGATTTATCCGCGTTCATAGCACCCGCCATTAGCCGCTTTAGTCGGTCTCTTCACGCAAAAAAGGTGGCCGAGCTGAAGTGCAGAACACTTTTACGTACTCTTTCTTTCCTCGGACAATCTTTGAGTGCAATGCCTTATCTGCTCATGCGGTAGAATGTCCCAACATTGATTCTTTTCTGCAGGCGGTGAGAAATAAGTTCCTTCCTCAGGCGCCACTACGCTTGAAAACGTCATGTAACATAATGTACTCACTTGCTATCGCTTGCACTTTGCTGTGTTCGCAAAATGTAGAAACTTTCTTTTTCTTTTTTTTTTGTCTTCGACTTGTGCTATGCGAGTACAGTGTCAGTACCTGTGAGTACTTTGTGCTATGTAAATACTTCTAATGTGAGTACCTTGTGCTATGCGAGTGCTGACTGCCAAGGAATTTGTTCCCTTTCATTGTTTCGCATATTTTGCCAATGTCATTGCTTCGCAGAATAATACTTTATGTATTTCTTTTTTTTCTTCTCGTCCTAATGTGCAACTCTATTCAATACTTCGAGCTTGCGCTGTGTTGCTGTGTTGTGTATTTCTGCCCCACTCCTGCGCAAGGTCTTTATAAAAGGTCGGCAGTATGTAACAAAATAAATAAATAAATAAATAAATAAATAAATAAATATGGGGAAACACTCGGGTGATATATGCGAGACAAAAGAAAAGGTTGAACAGTACATTAATATCAGTCATAATTGTGACAGAACAATATAGGTTGTATTCACGTGACGTCACGTTGGCGGAAGCGATAGCGGAAAGTGCACCGGCTGTGCTGGCAACCGTGTGACCGCCATTTTGAAGGCCGTCTGTCCCGACCGGTGCATTCACCGTCCGCTGCCTACAAGCGGTATTTGCTTCACATTCCTCTTGTTTTAATTTATTTGGATCAAAAAGTATTGCATTTACCGGTTGTGAAGCTGCTGCAGCCATGGGCGATGAGCACTCGCCTCGCTTCAGCGTGTACGCCGAGAAATTGGACGCCGATGCGAAACAGCGATACACGGACAAAGTGGCTCTCAGCGGTGGCGTTGACCCACTCATTCTGACCAGCTGTTCTGACGAGCAAGGAATTAAGCCTCATTCGAGATCGCACTCGTACCGAAGGTGGAACTTTCAGACATCAAGGAGTACTTGGTGCACGCTACCAGTTTTGTGACGCATGAACAACTGAAAGCCAAGAAATCTTTGGAAGAGTGAGTTTGCCCAGGAACCCTCGCTGAAAAGTTACGGCGACTGCGTCGTTGTGCGCGCAAAGGTAAGATAATCTTTAGCGTTGAACTTAAATTTCAGCTGTAAGCGGGAAGGGTGAGCGCACCAAACAATTTGATGGCAGTGCGATTCTCTACGAACCTGGTTGAAGCAGCGGTGTTAACAGCGCTTGCGAAGTAATGCATGTAAAAGCACCGCTACGCGGGGTACTTTCGATTGCAGTCGAGTGCGAACGAGACTTAAATTTCGATGTGATTGGCTCACCTACAGCTTTAATCGATCGCGATGAAAATGTATCTCTAGGGCGTTAAATTATTTAACGAGACCAAGGTTGCAAGTCACCTGTGTTTTGATGCAAATGTACAAAACTCGCAGCCAGAAGTCCACTTTAGCGAGAAAAACAAAAGCGTGTGCGTCTCATTTTCGCTCGCAATGTACCGCGCATGTGTCAATATGGACAGTCTAACGTTGAGTACTTTACTGTGTCATGCTTTTCGCAGATGTTTTCGCCAGTGCAGTGCGGCAGAATCTGAATGCATTTACTGTGTCAACGCGATTTTTTTTTTCGTGTTTCGTTCGCGGCTTTCCCCCTTTTTTATACACAGCTGTCAAAATATGAACTCAACTGAGTTTCTATTCGCAGGTAAACCACTCTCAGGCGCTTACCACACAGCCTTTGGAGCGCGGCGAAGGCGGCTGAAACATTCGTCACGACGCTTCGCCGAGACCTCCAGAGCACGGCTACATTGACCGCGAATAACGTTCGGCAACGAATAAAATTTAACCGTTCTTGCGTTCTCATGCGTGTCACTCTCCGATTTTGTGCGATTGCTGCACCCAAATACGGCGCAATTAACCGTGATTTTGGGTGGCGGGCGCAAAAAAACGGCTTAACTCGCGTATCGCGCAGAGGCACACATGGGGGGCACGGCCTCAGATATGGCGGCACAGAACACCCGGAAGCAGTGCCTTCCCGGCATGCCGTGCGGGTATGCTGCAGGAGAACAGGGTTCCTCGGGGGTGAATACCACCTATAAATTTCCTACAAGCACAAATCCTTTATACTAGTCGGCGAGTACAACGTAGACATTAGGGACATTAGGACCTAGCTTTGCCCACTCGTCATCATTCACTTCGTGGAGGTGCGTTCCATACCACACATTCTCTTTTTGCCACAAAATAAAAAGGTCAAAACACCATAAAAATACCGACATCAGGCGCCCATCAATCAAGCTTATGACAGGACAATGCACGCTGTAGTGAAAATACACAAGAGGACGCTGCGGTGCAATTGCGTATATCAGAGCGTTCCAGGCCACACATTCTCTTTCTGCTATTGATGAAAACGAACGTAAGGCGCGGCAGGCGGCGGCTCAACGGGAACGCTGTCGACAAGCTACTATTCCGGAGGCGAGGGCGCGGGAAGCGGCGGCAGAACGGCAAAAACGACGAATGGGAGATTCACGGCTACCGAATGAACCCCAGTGCTTCGCCCACTCATCATCACTGACTGCGTGGATATGCGTGGATTTTTATGCTTTCACAGAAAAAAATCACTTTTTTAGGGGCGTAGCTCCTCTTAGTCTAACGTGGTCACGTCTCCGTTGTCCGGCGTAAAAGGCAGTATCTCCCGTATAATGCAATAGATGGCGCTGTCTCATAGAAGTACATATAAACTGCAGTTCAGGGACAATATTCTAGGTGGCGCTGTACACAATCTGTGTCGTCATCACAATTTCTCGTCTCATTTCCTAGATGGCGTTGGTCCAATAGAATTGTGTGCAATATGGCGCTTGTGTGAATCGACACTAGATGGCGCTAGAAGTGCCGCTGCTCTTCGATTGGCTGCTGCGCGGGCTGCGCGGGGATGCGCGAAAAGCGAGCGCCTCTCTCATTCTTCTGGATCGTCGCCGTACGTGTCGGATCGTTGGTAGAGCATGGACGATGCGCAGCGGCGGGCGCTCGCTTGGCGGCAGCCAGGCGGATCCCGCGCCGGTGCGTGCCAAAGACGCCGCTGCGGAACGGGCGGATCCCGAGATTGCTTCAGGAGCTTCGCCTAAACTCTTCATCATTCACCCGTGGATATGCTGTAATTTTTTTACTGATATATTTTCAAAACAATGAACACGACGCCAGGTGCTCTGCGGAACTGGTGAGAATTAGGGTACCTCTATGTTCGCGCCCCCGCTTAGCGTGCTGCCACCTTTTGTACCACTTCCGCCATTGTAGTGCCTACATCGGCGTCGCCAAGCTGTTGTGCTCACGTGCGCGAAGTGCTGCTGCGTTCGCGCGGCTTTCTTCGGCGTGGTATGCCTGAATGTTGCGTCCCTCAGTGAGCGAGCCCTTTCCCGCCAGAGCGAAACCAGTATGCAGCGGGAGTGAGAATGGCGCGCGCCGGTGGTGGTGAGCGCGTGAGATGCCGGCTCCGCACTGATCCTCGGGCATGCGCAGCACGGCTCATGACGATCCACGCGAAATCGGCTCCGGCTAGACAAGTGTGTTAACGCTACAAAAGAAAAATTGTAAACGCATACCAACCGACGCCTTCCGCGTCATCAGGCGGTAGCGTTTCGTCCAGGCCCTCGGAGCCATCCTCGCGTTGCACGGGGCTCGGCGACGCACTTTCAATTTGCAATGGCATCTCCGGATACGGCACAACATCCAGGGCATTGCTACGTCGCAAGATCTCGCGCTTAAAGTTTGTTACATCATCCAGACTCATTGCGTGCACTACATGACAAATCATGGGATCGTCTGCTAGGCGACGCACGTTGTTCGTCGTAGCTGTGTTTGAAGTTATAAGGCGCGAATAAGACACGGACGAAGAATAGGAACACACACACACGGAGCGCCACTTCCAACATAGATTTATTTAGAAAGAGCACAGAACATATTTATACACCACGCGCGCAGTCATCGTGCCTCAATGCGCAGTCGCATTCAAGTAGCGTAACTCTTTTGGCGATAATGAAATGGAGGCAACGCTGACGCATAGATCACCTGATTCGATTATTTTCTTAGCCTCAATAATTAATCGTACTGACTTATCAGGACTTCGGCCGACTACCGCGCAGGCGCTAAAGTCCGGAACGCAATGACAATCCCGGCAGTGTATCGCGAGTCAGTACTGACTCGCGATACTCTGCCGGGAAGTACTGACTCGCGTACTGATACACGGGAAGTACTGATACACTGCTAGGCAGTACTGACTCGCGGAAGCGCGAGTCGGCGCCTTCGGGCAGAGCCCGCCTGATGCGTTTTGCAGCCACTTCACGTGCTCGCACAGCCTCGGGATCTGCCTGCCGGTACGCGCGCTTTCTCGCCGCTTCACGGTCCTTCACATTTTGAAGATCCGATTCGCGCCGCAGCCGTGCAGCTTCGGCCTCGCGGGCTCCAACGGCGGGGTCTTCGCGCCGCAGCCGTGCAGCTTGTCGAGCAGCTTCAGCCTCGCGGGCTCGAACGGCGGGGTTTTGGCGCCGCAGCCGTGCAGCTTGTCGAGCAGCTTCGGCCTCGCGGGCTCGAACGGCGGGGTCTTCTCGCCGCAGCCGTGCAGTTTGTCGAGCAGCTTCGTCTTCGCGGGCTCGAACGGCGGAATATGCTTCGCGGCGTCGACGTGCAGCTTCAGCCTCGCCGGCTCTCACCTCAGGATTCTGTCTGCGAGCGCGCGCTGCCGCCGCCTTCCGTGCCCTCCGTTCCGCAGCCTTGTCTTCCATCTGTCGACTCTGAGCTAAAGAGAAAGCGTGCCAAGAGGGAGCCTCATGGCACGTTACTTCTTAAATGTTGTCTTCGGGTGTCGTTGAAAACAAGAGACGTAGTAAAGAAGAAAGAACGCCACACAGGCGAACACGCAACGAGAGTGTCACTCATCAAACGTCGTCTTCTTCGTCTACTGCATACCAGAACGCGCGCTTCTCACGAGCTAGAGGTGGCTTCTACAACGCTACAAACGGAGGATGGACAGGCCCACGGCATAAGGAGCTTCGCCCCTAAAAGCGGACATGCCTATTCCCGCATGCTAACCAATGGTAGCGCCACGTATCCCCTTTTGTATGCGCCAAATATAATTGCACGCAATTTTAGCGCAAGAAGTTTAGACGCTGGCTAACGGACGCAATGGCGCTTATGTTCATATGTTGTACCTTCACCATAGACGTGCATCTTCTTTCGTATAAGCTCATAAGGCTGCGCTGCCACAAAATTTTGGAGCACATTTAGAATCTCCATAGCGAAACATGACTACATGGTCCTCCTCAGCTGCACAAACTCTTGTGCCATCGCGCGGCCTCGTTGAACGACTAGGACATCTCCTTGAGCGAGTGTGTGTATATGTGTCTGTGAGTGTGTGCGCGTGCATTAGAGCACTGCACGGGCTCGGGCCGGCCCGTGGGCCGGGCCGGGCCGAGCCGGGTAAAGTAGCTTTCACGGCGGGCCCGGGTCGGGCTCGGGCCTGAAGCTCCGGGCCTAGGGCCGGGTCCGGGTTTGAGGTGGCAGGCTCGGGTCGGGCCGGGCTTGGACTTTGTTCGGTTCTTAAATGGACACTATAGTGAAGCACTGAATTGTTTTAGACTGATAAAGTGTACTCTAAGAACTGGAATGCCGTTCGTTTCTCCATCATAACTTTATTATCAGACAAGAAAATGAAGGTCAAAATTCCATTTTTTAAATTTCGCACCGAAACTCCGAGCATGATGTCACGGATTTCAAACTGTATTTGTCGTATTTGGGGGATATTGGCTTTACAAAATTTTCTGACGCTCGATATGTTAAGTGTATGGCCCCCTCAGAGGCCAATGTACTTCATTTTTACTGATTAGGAACTACGTAGGCCTCATTCGGCGCCGTCGGAATCTAAGATGTCACGGCGTCTGCTGCGCCAATTCCAAGGGGGCGTCGCCAACCGCATTTATCTTTTTGCGCGTTTTCTCACTTACCAAAAGTCTTGTCCCGGCGAGCGTGGTGATTTAGAAATGGCAAAAGAGTAATTTACTGATAATGGAAATTTTTTTTCTTTCTAGTGCCACTTCAAGTTTGTTCCACATGTTTCACATTTTCTCTCGAAAAAACGCTTTTTTTATGTGGGGCAAGCAATTTGGAGAAATTTTACAAAGGACAAGTACTGAACTTATTTTTCTCCTTGCATATGGGGCGACTTGATTTAACTTAAACGGGTGAGCTAAAAGTAGATATACCATGCACCTATATTGTTAACATGTCGTTATTCTGTGTTTTATTTGCATTCGTTATCATTTTATATCCAAAATGCTAATGGGGGGAGGGGCTAGGTCGTATCAAATGTCAGCTAACGTTGTCATTTAAAAGAAGAGCTTTCCGATATATCACATATGGGTCGTTTCTGAAGGGTATTTGACGGCAGGATTCCAACAACATATCGATACCTATCTTGAACATGACTAAAATCTGGACGCCGATTTTGAAATATAGCGTTTTGTTTCATGGTTAGGTATCAACACACGGTAGCCGCAGGGGATGCCTCACGACAGCAAAGCTTTAGACCTGTCATGCCTGTGTAGCTTACATAGGTACTGACACCATTTTTCGAAGGCGAGTTTACTCAGCCATACGAATCTCCTGTGTGCAGAGACGGCTGTGAGCAAGTGTGAAGCTCAGCAAATGCTGATAAGATGTTTTATTTTGATATTTAAGTCAATTTTTCCATGGCGCACCTACTGACATCGACAATAGCTTGACGTCTGGCTACAGTACAAATTCCGGTAACTTCACGCAACAGTCTGGCTAGTTTTGATGACGTTAGGTACCAAACCTTCCAAGATGGCCGCTTGCGCATCATCAAAACTTCCCAAATGGCCGTTTGTGCGTCACCAACGGAGCCACGGTGCGGAGCGGCCCTACAACCTACAAACGTCACTATATATTGTGCGAGCACGTGACGAGAAGCTCTTACCGTGATGTGACGTCAAGGTACAGTAGGAACCTAAACTAGCTTTCAAAAACATACTGTAAATAATTTTTCAGGGTGCACTCGCGCTCAGCACTACCTTTTCTAGGCTCTTGAGGGCTTGACTTTCATTTGACGCAAACAAAAAAAAATCGACAACTGAAAATATTCGTGTCAGTACCCCTTTAAAAACATACTTATCAAGAAAATGAAAAAATGGACAAAGACAGTCATGTGCGGGCCGCGGGCCTCTAGAGAGAGGCCCACGGGCCGTGTCTTTGTATTCGTTGCGCTATTCGCCGCGAGATCGGGCTACAGGTGGCAGTACCGTCGCCGCGCTAGTGTGGATAGGCGGTTGTCGGCGCGTATACAAGCGCATTGGCCTCGAGGAGTTACGGAGTCGCCCTCTATCGGACGCGCCTCGATTGCGTGCTAGGCAGGATACCGCCGGCGCGCTCCCCATAGGTTTTGCTGTCGGCGCTCTACAAAAACACCTCGCGGAAGCCATCCAGGGCATTTCTGTAAGTACTTTGGAAAGGAACTGTGTTCTTTACTGTCAAAATAATCATTTTCGACGAACTGAAAGCACAAGATAGTGTACAGTCGCTGTCTCTTTGCAAAAACCGAGCACCCGCTTCACGCTGTCACCGCGTTGGAGATCCCTGAACCGGCTTCTTGCGTGAAAGGTAGTCACTCGCTGAGTGCAAACTATGTGAAAAATTCGGCAGATGCCACGTACCGTGGGAGTCGTTGTTATGCGAAGCATGCGCGATATGTGACTCTGGCGCAATTTTTTATATTGAGCGAAACGTTACGGAATGACGCTAGAGAAGCATGGATGTGGTATACGCACACTCATATGCTGAAGAGTCGCATATGTAATATATCACCAGCTGTTTACAGTTGCGTAACCATGGCAAGAGCAACGTGGGTACCAACACCAGACGTGGTAAGGTGATATGTACTGCTTATATTCTTTATTACCGGATAGCGCGAATCCGAACATGACAAAGAAGGAACACAGATGCACAGGACAGGCGTTACTCGCAACTAAGCTTCATTGAGGAAAGCTTCCCTAGATAAATACATGGCCGAGTGGCACGCACAGGCGCACTGCTCGTACGTTACAGTCACAGTTACAGTTGCTATGCTTATATTTTTCCTTTATGACGGAGAACGCACGCACGTTTGACGAACCCGTGTATATGTGTAGAAGGGGTTCTTGACAGTTCTTGAACAAGGTCATCATCACCGTGATCAGTCAGCACCAGCAGCTGGACAGGACTTCTTAATCGAATCCGTTTGTGATAGCGGCTATGAGGAGTCTAAGTGTAGTGAATTGCGAGGTATAGCGCAGCTGATGTAAATCCTGGATGCCTCTTACGATGAAATTGTCTATGATGGCTCCTGTCGTGGACGTGGCAGCGAGGTCTTCTGATGCCCTCTCCACATCCAATCCGTGTTTCACGCAGTATAAGGACCTAGCGTTGTTGGGTCTTTATAAATCAATGTTGAAGTCACCGGTAATGATGAGAGGCCTGGTACTCTCAGCATATTTATTGTAGGAAACATTGACGCGGTTTTTGCATAATCCACGTGGTGCACGTTGCGGGCCACGGAGGCGAGTGTGTGGTAGATGAGCGTCTTCTAGTGGTGTTCTGTTTTCAGTTTCCTCACTTTTCTTGCGTGCGCCGCCGTGGTGTAGCGGCTATGGTGCTCGGCTGCTGACTCGAAGGTCTCGAGTTCGATCCCGGCCGCGGCGGTCGCAATTCGATAGATGCAAAATGCTGAATGCCCGTGTTGTGTGCGATCTCGGTACACCTTAAAGAATACCCGATGGTCAAAATTTGCGGAGCCCTTCGCTACGGCGTCTCTCATATCACATCGTCGCTTTCGGACATTAAGCCCCAACAATTATTATTGTCACTTTCCTTGCGTGTCACTGTGTGTGTTCGCCGTTACTGTGTGGGTTGAGACTTTGTATCACCTGTGGCACATACCCTCATAATGTTAGCTCTGGTTTACGGGTATGTGCCACACGTGACTGAGAGAAAGGGTTTCATGACGTACGCGACAGGTATTTTGCGTTATTCATGTCACGACCAGTGAATCGTGTTCGTCATACACTGATCCCCTGCTATACCAATTTTGGTATATTACAAGTTATGGAGACGAACAGGAGAGCGCCCAGACGTAGGCGGCTAGATAGATAGATAGATAGATAGATAGATAGATACGTAGATAGAAACGGCCAAAGTGCCTGAGGTTCGCTAAGAAATGCTTCGCATTTAATATCTCGTTAGAGTAGACAGCCTGTATAACCAAACGGAGCATAACAGAAAGAAGCCTCAAGATAGCGATCGCACGGGTTCGCGACGACTGACGGTGCCTCTGCATGTATGAGCGTCTGCATGTATGTTCGTACTGATGGTTTCGCTTTTGCTACGAGCGCGTTTTGGCACCGCGCTGTGAACTTGAGGCCGCAAAATATGAGAATTTGTGAGTAAACAAACAACTACTGTTGCGCGGACGCTATCAGAGCAGTTCAAACACAATTTCCTTACAACTGCGGCTTCGGTGCGCATGGCAACTTTGTGATATGCCGTCCCGACGATTCAGTGTTTTTTTTTTTCTTTACCGGTCTAAATTCGGGTACGTTTCAATGTCATTTTACAAGTTCTCTCGCACTGCGTATTGATCGGTCTTCTCAGCGGGCAAATGCCGCTGCTTCTGTTTCTTTATTCAGCGCATTCATTTCGTTTGGTGCTCACACAAAACGTGAGCAAATGCGACGCCTTTTTTTAATGCTCCTTAATTATCGTTCCATTTGCATTCCAGTGAACTTGCCGCTCTCTGTCATCAACAAAATCATAGACCAAAGCTTCACCACTTCGAGATTGCTGGTGGAAGGAGAACCAGTCTACGAGACCGAGCATGTAGTAGCATGCGACGCCTAGGAAAAGAAAGAAAATACAGTAACGTTTGCCGGACTTGTTCTGCAAACGTCGGCTGTGAACTAGGACCCACATGAACTTGAAATAGCGGTGAATAAAATAGAAGCTATTGCAGCAACCAGCAGCCGCAAAACAGGATAGTAATTATTTGGCGTGTACCCCAGCAATTTTGGCAGCAGTGTCGTGTCTAACGCCAACAGGGTGGTATCTTTCCCACGTAAATAAATGAGGCTCCAAGAAAATGCATGGGGTTGGCCGGTGGGCCGACATTCGGTGGGCCGATCACGGAGGCAATGCAAAATTTATGTAGCTTATGAAGCAATGCATGCCTCATCAAATGGGAAGGTTGCCCGCCGGCGTCCCGCGTCGGTGATGCAAAAAATAATCATCACGTGATGATGTCACCATATGAGGTCATCATGACGTCACAGATCGCCAAAATATGTAGCGTCATTATGACATCACGTAATGTGACGTCACATGATGACGTATTCACACGTCATGGTCGATTTGCATTGCCTCCGTGATCGGTCACAGAGGCCGTGCAAAACCGCGTTAGGTGCAGAACGCTTTTGGAGGGGGGCGCGGGAGAATCAGTACATCGACTGACAAGAAGAAGATGGCTTTCGCCTTCTAGTCATCTTTAACGAATGCATAAGGGACCCTGCGCGTTTTTATTCAACGTATATAAACAATGACTTGTGCATCTGCAGCCGATTTTGTGGACGCTGAGCACGGGGCCGAAGATCAAGAGGTTGCATTGGAGGGTTCTGAGATGGCATCGCACGTGGTAAAAGGTAGCGCTTTTACCATCCTGTGGCAGATAAGCATCATTTGCCGGCGGGAAGCGCGCGCGAGTCATCGTCTCAGTGCGCGCTGTCTGCTACTCACCGAACATCGCAGGCCCGACGCAGTAGCAAAAGTCTACGTCGCGGAAGTGCTTGTTGCACACGAGACTCGTAGCGGATGGCTACTTGCCGGTTCTTAGCTTTACAACCCATGCTTCACGCTGTTTCTTGTCCCGCGGTTACCAGTGCAGGCTGACACTGGGCTCCTTTGCGTAAGCGCGGCACTGCGGCACCGAGCGGTAGAGCCCCATGTGCGTCGCCTTCGGAGGCAGCCACTCTATTACAATGGTTTCAATTGAGCAGAAAATGAGAGAAAACTTCCGAATTTGAACAGACCACAGCGCATGTGGGACTTGAAACTCGTTTTCAAAGCACGCGGCAGTGCTCCACAAGCAGCCGACGCGGCCGCTGAGACCACGTGATCCTGCCAAGCACGTCACGCCGACGGTGGCGCTGGCGTTTCCAGTGGTGGGCCTCGAGGCCAATACAACAGCGCTTCGTTGTGAGCGATTTGACCCGATTTCCGGCAAACCAAAATGCGTTGACTACATCTTTCTGGTAATATGTGCGCTCTTCATTCCCGAATAATTGCACGAAGCGCACCGAACATTACTATTACTTGTGAGAGAAGCGCATCCTGCCAACGAACGGGTTGCTCACCTTCGGCAACAGTCGGCGTTTTCGCAGTAGAGGACGTTTCCTTGTTGTTTTATTTTTACGTGTTTAGCTTGTGTTCCACCTACTACGCACTGTTGTAGCGCGACTGAACTAAGTATTTACTTCTTGTTCATCTGGATACCCCACAACAAAAAAAGCCCGTATTCCTGCACGATGAGTTCAAATAGCACTTCGTGCCCTGCGTATTAAAATATTCATCCGCATTCTTTATTCAATTCTCCATGAAATGTAGGACAGTTGATAGGTTTACTGAGGAAAGCTATACGTGGCTGACCGTGCTTTAGCGCTACGGAGACGTTTAACACGCACACGCTTGTTTTTATTCCAGTAACAATACACAAAGGTAACTGTACAGCGCGGAACTTTCTTCGACCGATTACTTGCACTACAGTAATGGAACAAAGGCCCGGTTATTTCACGGGACCAAAGTACGTTTTTCATGCGAATAATACCCGCTGCCTTCCGTCAATCTATAACAACACAACACAAACGCTCAAGGTAATGTAAAGAAAAAAAGATGTGGCTTCGAGTGAAAAACTACGACATAAATGTAAAGTACGCCGTTTCGATTCATTTTGACCATCGGGGCTCTTTAACGCGTACCTTAATCTCATCTCATCTTTACAGTGTGAGGAGTACTTCCGCTTAAACCTATTTCACAAAATCTTTTACACGAATCCAACACTTAAACATGATCTTTTCCTTCCCCCAGATTATCTATCACCACGGTTCGACCATCGTCTCAAAGTTAAAATTCCCATATGCCGCACTAACACTTGCGATGCTTCTTTTTTGCCGCAAACAAGCAGTGACTGGAACCACCTTCCTGCCTCCATTGCTGCAATCGAAGAATCTGCCGCCTTCAAAATAGCAGTTATTGATGTAGTGTTCTCAGACCACTCCTCTCTGTAATGCCCTCGGGCCATGAGAGTATGAAAATAAATAAATAAACAAATAAATAAATAAATACACGGGCGTTTTTGTATAAGTTTCACCAGAAGTTAAAATTGCGCAAGGCAACTCAGTTTTGCGATTTCCGTGTCATTCAATATTCTGCTCTTTTTAGGGGACAATTTAAGTACTGAAGTGTCAGACGTGACTTGACAGAAATATTTCTCTGTAGTGGGACGAGGACCGTACGGAACTGAAGCTCGTCGCGTAACCTATAAACGACAGTCCCGAAGTTATACACCTAACCACAACGCGCAAGTGCATGAGAGCCTTTTTTTACCGCCGAGCCGCTAAAAGGCTATATTCACATGAGATTTAATACTTCTCATCTTTAGGACAACGCCAAGTGCCCTCTGCAATGCGCTTGAACCACAGAGCGGCACCTACACTGATATGACTCTCGTGAACGGAGGGTACGACGACCACACACAGCACTCTCGACAAGTGCACTCACTGATCTTATTACAGTGAATATACAAGCGATCAAGGCGAAATGCTTCTTTACATCGTGTTAGGCATACGTACGAGCGATTAAAGTTGCTCTAACGCAACGGAACAAACCGCCTTTTGAGGACCTGAGGCGGCGACTCCGCTCGATCTCGCGGTCAATACAGGTATAGTGTGGGAGCTACATGATACTGCCGCAACACCGTTGGAATGTGCAGGAATAGCATAGGTTCAAACAGCATAAGGCGTCAGGCAAAATATATTTGTTTGACGAAATATCACGCTTGAAAAAAGATCAAGAAGGGAGCCTGTTTTGAAATCTATAACGTGTATCCATCCGTCGGCTCCCTTCTTGATCTTGGACTCCATGCCTGCTGACGATGACGGAACAGGGTAAGTGCCCCTTGTTGTCCTTGGCGCATGTAGCTATTCTAGGCGACAGCCAATTCAAATACCTACACGAACACTTCCCGTCAGGCCCACAAGCACCATACATTGGACATTTGAGCGGCGCACAGACAACCGACATCTTAACACTGGTATGTGACGCCCCAACAGATACCACACACTTCATTATCAATGTTGGAACGAACAACCTCCACAGTCAAAATGCAGCAGAAACAATCGAATCACTAAACGACGTAATACTTTCAATCCAGACAGCTCGCCCGAACACACACATAACTGTGACAACTGTGGCTCCTCGACTACAAAACAAACACCGCCCACTGATTCACCAAACAACCGCACTGATGAGGCACACTGAGGAAAGAAACAAACTAAACACACTGATACTTAACTTGCCACATTTTCACAAGAACGTAGACGCCATCCACCACACAGAAATACACAATTCACCACACGAACACTTGGCCTGGGATGGCCTCCACCTAAACCACCGAGGCGTTGCAGCAGTCGCTCAGCGCATTAAACATCTAATTAAAGGACAACATAACGTCACTTACCAGCCCACACAAGGCCCTTCCACCATCCCTGTCTCCGTTACAGCGCCACGCACTAAAGCCACACTAGCCCACTCAGCAACATCCCACACGCAAACAACAGAACAAAAGACGAACTCACCACCGAAAACACACTCGTCTGTGAGCCAAACGGAGGCAACATACACCACAGCCGAAGCCTCCACACAAACTACACCCAACGCAAGGTCCACAGCCGAAGCCTACACACAAACAACATCCAACATGAGGCCCACAGCCGAACCTTCCACACAAATTACATGCCCACCTCCACACTACCACCAGGAACCCGACACAACCGAGACCGAAGAAACAAAATCCGCAACCGAAGTTGTCACGCAGACGCCCACTCTCATACCTCCACACACGGACACCCAGGCCGCAACAGTCGCCGAACCTAACGAACCAGAAGTTCAAACAGCTCCCAAACCGGAACGCGCGGACACACGCAGATCCACCCGCACTAAGACAAACAAGTGACAAACCCTTGAAATCACTACTCCCCATACACGCCGCATTGAATTTTTACAAGCTAGAAAACTAACCCAAAAACTCACCAACTACACCTGCCACCTCAACACGTACAAGCACTGCATAAAGAACAACACAATTCCCAAAGGACTAAAACTGAAAGCGACACCCGCGTTAGGTACTCTCTCCACCCAATATCAAGATAACTGGCAAACAGCACTAGACAACGCTTCATTTTCTCTCTTAAATATACTCAAGAGCCACTGCATGGAGCAAATTGAAGAATTTTCCCAAAAACTCGAGAACATAATTCTAACAACCGAAGAAAAAAGGGACCTAGAACAATATAAAGAAAAACAGAATAAAAAATTGAGGCAAAAGCAGAATAAGAAAATGATTTCCAATCAAGGAACACCCTCCCGAACAACCACCCTAGTCCCGCTAACAACTGACAGTACAAACAGAGAAATACCAAGCACAGCTAACATCACACAAATAGAGCAGTCCAATGTTGTAGACATTTCAAGTACATTAAGTCTAGAGGAAACAAGGGCCCTTAGCAAGGGCCTAAACTTTTGTCCAACCAACAACACAGTAGACGAATTCGAACTCCACAGAGACCTCACAGAATTTTCACGAAGAATGCGCATTAGACACTTTTTTGCAGATAACGATGGAGCAGAAACAGGTACTAAAACGCTCAGGGCTCAGTCTACTTGGACTCCCGAACCAGAACAGGCAATTGAACTCGACTTATATCTTAAAGCTATCACTGCAGAAATCATTAATCAATCGAAATCATCTAAAAAGCCTAGGAACATGACTTATTCGGAGAGTCGCATCATCTCTAACCTCAAGTCGCGCGAAGACATTATCATCAAGGAAGCCGATAAGGGAGGAAGCATAGTCATTTGGCCAACACAGAAGTACAAGCACGAGGCTTACAGACAACTCAATAACCCAGAACACTACCGCAAACTAGACAGCGATCCAACAGAACAATACACACTCACAATCACTAACACACTTAGATCCCTCCTTGCTGATGAATTAATAACTCCATCAGAATTCAAGTTTCTGAAACCAAACAACAAAGCAGCAGGGCGATTTTACCTCCTCCCCAAATTCACAAAGTACCATCCACCGAATTATACACTGCCAATATTCCAGGGCGCCCAATAGTATCAAATAACAACACCCCAACCGAGAGCCTCTCCGAATTCCTTAACCACTTTCTCGGGGACATTCCGAAGACATTCCCGTCATTTGTACAGGACACCCCACACCTACTGCGAATAATAGAAGAGATTAACAGCAAAGGCACACTACCACAAAACGCCATCCTCGTCACACTAGACGTTACCGCTTTATACACGAATATCCCGATCCCAGAGGGCCTAACCTCAATAAAGCAAACTTTAAATCAACATAATGTACAGCATTCTACTGAAGTATATTTATCATTTCTCGAACTAGTACTATCACACAACTATTTTGAATTTGAAGAAAATTACTACCTTCAAATACAAGGAACAAGCATGGGCACCCCATTCGCACCCACTTATGCAAACATATTCATGGGAATTCTGGAAACAGACTTCCTGGCTCGCTGCGCAGACAAACCCCACACGTACCTTCGGTACATTGATGACATACTTATAATATGGGGTCACGGCAGGGACAATCTAGCTAAATTTACATCATTCCTAAACTCCTTTCATCCAACGATAAAGTTCACGTCCGAGACCTCAGCTGAGAGCATCAACTTTCTTGACACAACCATATACCTTGAGAATGGTATATTAAAGACTACGCTGTATAAGAAACCATTTGACAAGCAACAATACCTAGATTATACTAGCCATCACCCAAAACATTGTAAACAGGGCATTTTCAGGAGCCAAGCAACAAGGTTACGTCGCATATGCGTAGAGGATCAGGATTACGTAAACAGACTTACTACCCTAAAAGAAACACTAGCAAACAGAAGCCATCCAAACGCGTTCCTTCATAAGGCTTACACGGACGCACTAAAACTAGATCGCACTGAGACACTCAAACCACGCCCTAAAACCACAACAACAACAACGCCTCTTCTCACTACAAAATTTTCCAACGCACTTCCGAACATAAACAACATCCTCGCAAAATACTATCCGATTCTAACAACCAACCAGAAACTTAAAAAAATCTTCCCTGAACCGCCTAAGGTTGCCTACAGACGCAACGCCAATTTTAAAGATATGCTCGTACATGCAAAACTCGCAACAAAAACTACACCAACGTCTGGACCCTGCGGGCGTCCAAGATGTTCTACGTGCAAACATATACAGCTAGCCACCAACGTAAAAAGCACAGCATCCGATTACCTTCACAAGGTAACATCGAACTTCACGTGCACCTCAAACAACCTGATCTACTGCATTGAGTGTGCCACCTGTAAAAAACAGTACATAGGCGAAACTGGACAACCAATTCATGTAAGACTGAACGGCCACCGCGCAGACACAAAGCACAACGTACCAAAAGCAGTAGCCAGCCACTTCAATCAACAAGACCACAATTTCGATCAAGCCAAACTTTACATTCTACAAACAAACTTCCGGTCACCACGTGAGAGGAAATACATGGAATCATATTTGATACACAAATTTCAATCCCTACACCCATCAGGAATAAATCTAGCTCGTGGTAATTTGGAATCGTTAAAAGCCATAGCATTATTCCTATAATATTAAGAGACATGAAGTACGCTCAGCTTTCAAAAACCTTAACCTATTCGCAAAATAAAATCCCGACCAGCTCCCATAATACACTATCAATATTCTTTTTTTAATATCTCTTAACCTTGTATAAATGTGCACATACGTGTAGATATTATTCTCTTAAGATGTTTTCATTTTCTAGTGAATCCGAACCACGGTTTCCTTCCCCCTTTCCGCGCTCCAAAGGGCGCTTCTGGCCAGCATTGTCACAGCCCTCGCTTTCTCAGGAAGTTCTACGAGTCTTATTCCGATTGTTCCCCCCCGGCCGCCCCTCGTTCCTTTCAACTTTTTTTTTTTCCCCTCTTAGTTGACGGGCGCCCAATTTTTGGAAGCCACCGACGACACTGGATGCATATGCCAGCCAATTACTTCACCCATTAAGCAGGAGCTTGCTTTTCAGGCAACCCTTTCAATATCACTTAAAGTAGGCAGGCGGCATTTTAAACGTACGCCGCCCGAGTACCTTCCTTTTTTTTTTTTGTCGTCTGTAGCTGCCTACCCCACCACCTTCTGCAGCTCCTTGGCGGACATTTAAACGTAAGCCGCCCGGTTCTTCTCCCCGCCTGTAGTTCCCTTCCTCACCACCTTCTGCAGCTCTTTGTGATGGCTGCACTCGCCCTCTCGCTTGGTTGTAGCCGCCCCCCCCCCCCCTTTTTTTTTCTTTTTTTTTTCTTTCTTTGCAGCTACCTTTAACTCTGACATGGCAGACCCGAAAGTGTTTGCAAACTCTCTTGAAATGTGGCAAGGGCTTTACTCCTCTGCTTTCGAGTTTCTCTCTTTCCAGGCATCAATTACCAACAGCAACAGACGCGCCGCCGCTGACATGACGTCATCACTAACCCCATAAAACTAACACGCCAGGGATGACAAGGCGCCTTTGACAAAGATAGGTCCCCTATCGAAACGTCGGCCAGCCTGATCTGAGGCACTTTCTCCTGTTTTGAAATCTATAACGCTTGAAAAAAGGCAGTTACGAATTCTGTGCCGGGTGATGTCCCTTTACCTCGAAATATATGCATCCAATCAGTAAGCGCCGAGAAGCTTATTCAAGCCTTTATTACCAAACTGTAACGAACACCGAAAATAGATCGAAATCGCTTCGTCCACCTCCTGCGAATCCAACCCGCGCATTCCAGTGATCACCTTCTACCAGTACAACATCGTTAGGAAGGCATAGAGCATTATAACATAAGAAAAAAAGAGCGCGGTGCAAGCCGTGCATAACATACACTGCTGAAAACTGCCAGGAGAAGCCCTCAAAGAGGAGTTTTATAGGTGATACTGAATAGTGTCGCGACGTTCGGGAGCGATAGAAATGAAGGGATAAGCTGCATAGCTACGTCCATTCTGCAGAGGTCCACAAAGACACCCTAAATTTGATGTTGTTGTGGAAGCTGAGAACAACGGCTGCCGACACCGTCACAATTCGCAAGGCAGATGTGCACTCCTGCAGCAAGCGCATGCAGTGCGAGAAACTTTAGCGTGGCAGGATATGTGATGCAATGGTGCATGGCGTGCTTAAAGCCGGAATCTCTACATAATTTCATTTTTTGCACAATAACACGTGAACAAATAAACTATAAAATACGCCAAAAAAGACTTATGGACTGTATATATATAGTAGCAGTGGTGTGATATATGAAAATAATTCTACCACAAATACTTTTTTCGTCATTTCGGCTGCCTATACGTATTTCTAAAAGTACACGTGGTGCACACCATTCGTTATAACTTTTATCTAGGTTAGTGGATTTACAATGACGTAATAAACTTGGCTTTCTTCCTCTATCTTGCTGTGGCAAGGCGCTACAATGCTGAAGACGGGTGTTACATATCCAGAAGCCAGGTGCACGATTGTATTTTATCACATATTTATTACACATACCTACCGCGCCCTAGTTGGGCATTATCGTAGGGGATTATAACATACATAACAATAGTACAAACCAATATCAAAAATACACGCTAGCATATACAGACGTCATGGTAGACGAGACAACACAGTATTACCGAGCTTAGGACAGTCCATTTTACTGACGTTTCATGTAATATTTAAATTGATTCACAAGAAGTTCTCTATGGCAGAAGAAAAGTTTGGTGCATATACTATATTATCGGGAAGCAGATTCCATTCTTCAATTGTTCGAGGAAAGAATGAAAACTTAAAAACCTTGATACGACATTGGTAGGGCCTTATTTTTCTTGCATTGTCACGTCTCTTAGAATGATAATGAGGCTCTTTTATATATATGTTTCTATCGATCTCCGTGTTACCACTGTAAATGTTGTACAAAAGCTTTAGCCTGACTATCTTTCTGCGCGTGGAAAGTAATTTCCATCCTAGTTCTTCTCTTATTTGTGAACTTCGAATTTTGTAATCATTGTTACCCGTGACGTTGGAGCATATTTTACGTTTCAATAAAGAGCGCAATAAACACAAATTGAAGAGAGCGTTCTGTTCTCTGTCTGCTCTGTTTTTATTGCACTTCCTATCGAAACTGAACTCATGCTACAAATCACTTTCCTTGCTGCAATATCTGCTGCAAAACGCTCTTTATGATCCCCATTGCATTTGCAAAAAAAAAAAAAGAAAAACAACAGTTGTACTATACCACTGTCGAGCAAAGATTCATTGTCCCCAGTATGTCCACTCAACTGTTTCCACTGTGAGCCCCTTTTTACACGAAATTATCTTAGGTTAAAGTAGAATTGCTAGCCAAACATTCGCCATCAAAGCGTAGATATTTGCTACTTAACACTATGCTGTAGATTCTATGTTCTGGCAACACCACCTATGTTAAACGGTCACTAAAGCAAATAAAAATTTATATCAGAGTGAAAGCTCAATGTATGACAACGTCTAAAACGGCAATATTATCAACACCAGTGCCCTACTTACCGAGAAATTAAGCTAAATGTATCACATGATGAGCGCCACGAGTGAGACATTTTCGAAGTGATCCCGATGACGTATGGGAGTCTGCCTACCATAAATCCCTAGTAATCAAACTAGCAGCAATAAGAAAAGAACCTTCCGTGCATCAAAAGACGTAATAAAATGCTGTTTGTTCGTTTCCGTTTGATTCATGGAAAAAAGAACTTCTGTGGCGTTGCCATGGGGAACGGCGCGCGTGGTTCAAAGGTTCCGTTTTCGCTGAACTGAGCATCGCCCTGCGCCCTGCTTCGCTCACGCGGTCGCGTCTCAGTAGTAGTTTCAGTATCGCATAATGCCACATGTGTTTTGCACGATCGTGAAAGTCGCTCTGACAGAAAGTTCGACAAAATGCTGCATGCATATGATATTGCCGGATGCCTGAATGGTGCACAACGCCAGTGCTGGAGCAAGGAAACCGATGTGTCTTTTCACTGGGTGCCGCGGAATGAACCCTTACGCTCGAAGTGGCTTAGTCGCTGAATTGGAGCCCAGCGTCGCGAGCCAATGTCTCGTTGTCAAGTTCTCCGTCCACATCCATTCCGGCGATTGCGGCAAGCTTCGATGGCTTCGATGGCTTCGATGGCCGTTGTTGCTGCTGTGGGTACCGCTACTTTCGCTCTACTGCTACTAGTGTCGGCGGGCGCGCAGTAAAGGCGGGCAACGTTGGGCACGGCAGCAGTGACGTATGAAAGTCTGATTTCAGGCGGGTGATTTCAAGTGCGCTACCGGATGCGGACGGACGGACGGACGGACGGACGGACGGACGGACGGACGGACGGACGGACGGACGGGAAAAACTAAATTAAGAAAAAAAACACCTGCAAGGTGGCCGGCCCGGGCTCAGGCCACCCGGGCATTATGTGCGGTGAGGCATAGCCTTTCCACCGCTGCCCGGGCCCGCTGGATTGCCCACAGTTGTTCTTGTAGATCTGAGCTAGTCAGAGCGCTTAGCCATCGCTCCTCGAGAAGGTCCGGTCCTATGTTGTCGTCTTTGTATATTGTGCTGATCCGTGCGCATTTCCATAAGATATGTGCCATGTCTGCGTGTTCGTGCTTGCAGAGCATAGAGCTCGCTTGTGGGTATTGTCTGGAATTTACTCTGTTTAGGTGTACTGGATTTGGGAAAGTTCTGGTTTGCAATCTTCTCCAATCTGTTTCTTGAGATTTGTCTAGTTGTTTGTGTGGTGGTGGGTATTCTTCTCGTTGCTGCTTATAGTGTGCCAGTATGTCGTGGTACGTGATGAGTCTGTCTGTCGTCTTGAATCGCTACTTCGCCATTGTCGCCTCCTCCGTCTTCCCCATCGCCTCCACCGCAGTCGTACCTCCTTCCGGGGTGGAAGAGAGGTGTGGGGCCGTCACTCACCGAGCCGCGGTTAGTTAGGTCTCGCGCGGTTCGGTGGACCTTCTCGTTGAGGTTGGGAGGGATACTCGGATCTTCTGTGTTGACTTCCCCCATGTGTGCCGGGATCCATTTGAGGTATTTGGGTGTAATTTGGCCGTTCCGGAAGTCTTCTGCTCTGCGGTTCAGGATTTTGGCTGCTTCGCTGGAGACCCATCCCTTTGTGAAATTTCAAATGGCCGTCTTGAAGTCACTGATCATTGTTCTGTCTTGTTTTCGACCATTAATTACAGCCAATGCAATTGCCGTTTCTTCCGCTGCCTCTGATGATCTGGTCCTTACGGAGCCCGTTGTCACAGTCTTCCCCTTCGTGTCTACGACTGCCATTGCGAAGAGGGAGCTGCTGACAACATCAGTATTGATGTCCAGGTTTCGGGGATAACGGGCGGCGTCTACAAAAAGCACCCCCTCCCGCGCGCCGTGGTTCTTGAGGATCGTTTTCGTGCGGCGTTTTCTTCTATCGACGTTGTGTACGGGGTGCATATTCTTCGGGATGTTTTCCGTGATTATTGCTGATCGGACGTCCGGGTGAATTTGCATCTTCGGGTCCCTCATTCCGTAGTAGTTTATGGAGATCTTTTCCATGATTTCTCTGCCAGCCTTGGTTCCGGACAATCTTTCGAGTTGCGCTATCCTCTGTGCTTCAGCGATCTCGTCCAGCGTGTTATGTACTCCGAGTTGTAGCAGCCTTTCGTTTCCTGTGTATTGTGGTAGACCCAGTGCTGCTCTGTACGCTTTTCTAATGAGCGCGTCGATCTTGGCCTTCTCGGCCTTGTTCCAGTGGACGAATGCCGCTACGTACGCATCGCAAAGGCCTGGACGAGCCGTACAACGTTTCTTTCTTTAATGCCCCTTCTTTTGTTGGAGACTCTCTGTATTAGCCTAACAGCCGCCATGACTTTTTTTTACAGGCGCGTTACGATTTCGGCGTTTGTTCCCCTGGCTTCGACCCATAGACCCAAGACTCTGATCTTCTGAACCATGGGTATCTCCGTGCCATTTCTAGTGGTTAATCTGATTCCCCGTTTGTGTAGTTCTGCCACGTCTCTGGATGGTGTGCCCAGTCTCTTGGGGCGCTATAGCAGCAGTTCCGACTTCCCTGGCGAGCATTCCAGTCCTGTGCCCTCCAGATGATTCTCGACTGCCTCCACCGCCTCTTGAAGTCTGTTCTCCATCTCGACCGCACATGCGTCTTTCTTGGTCCAAATCGTAATATCGTCTGCATAAACTTCAATTTGCTCTAATTTTTCTGATAATCCGACCATGATGAGGTTGAAGAGCATCGGTGACACGACGGACCCTTGCGGTGTCCCCGCACTGCCCATATCCACCTGGATGCTCTCCTCCTCGTCCAGTCTGATCCTGGCTTTTCTTTCCGTAAGAAAATTTGTAATGTAATTGTACGTTCGTTCGCCCAGGCCGAATTTCGCAATTCTATCGAGGATGGCCGCGTGCTTGACCATATCAAAGCCTTCTTTAGATCTAGTCCGAGTATCGCCCTCAGGCCTCGTCCAGTGGTGTCTATGACTTGCTCCTTGAGTTGTATCATGGCATCCTGTGTAGACAGCCCTCTTCTGAAGCCGATCGTGTTGCTGCTGTATATGTTGTTAGACTCCAGGTAGCCGTTAACTCTATTCAGGCAAGCATGTTCCATCACTTTACCGACGCAGGAAGTGAGGGAGATGGGCCGCATGTTCTGTATTTCTAGGGGCTTACCCGGTTTAGGGATGATGATCACGTCGGACCTTTTCCATGCGTCGGGTATCCCCCCGTTCCGCCAGCACTCGTTGATATAGTCTGTCAAACGGCTCGTTGCCTAGTCGTCCAGGTTCCGGAGCATTTTGTTGGTCACTTTGTCGGGACCTGGAGCTGACTTCGTCTTGATGGTCTGCAGGACTGCCCTGATTTCTTGCTGGGAGAAGTCTCTGTCAAGATGCTCGTTGGGAGAGCCCGAGTAGTCCCGGTGTTCGACTGCTGGGGATCTGTCGAGGTACAGCTTGACAATTTGGTCACCCATCTCACAGATGTTTCCTTTGTACTTGTGTCTGATTTTGGCCATTTCCGCTTTCGCTGCCGTCTTGGTGGCCGTGGGGTCGAGCAGGTGCTTGAGGATCTTCCACGTCTTGCCCGTGTTGATGTTACCGTCCATAGCGTCGCATACCTCGTCCCATTCCTGATTGCATAGCTGGGCGCAGTGTGTTTCGATGTGCTTGTTTAGTTCCGCGATTTTTCGCCGTAGATTTCTGTTGCGTTTTTGCCTGTACAGGCGTTTCTGAATGGATTTTTTCGCTTCTACAAGGTGTGCGAGTCTGCTGTCCATCGGCGGTGAATGACCACCGCCGCCGTCGTCATCGTCGTCCTCTGCTTCTCGTCGAGCCCACCAGTCATCCCACTCCATCTCGGTTGTGGCCTTTTCTATGTCTCGTAGCAGCTCCCTGCCCCATTCTTCTATGTTTCTGATGGGTCCCTGTTCTTTTTCGTCTCTGCTTGTGCGGAATTTGTCCCAGTCTACAAGCCTGACCTTGTGTTTCCTACTTATGGCGGGAGGTTCTCCTAGGGCGATGCTCAGGATCCTGTGATCGCTCCCCAAGTCCTCGAAAGTGTTCTCCCAGGTGATTCTCCCGGCATTCTTACACAGCGTTAAGTCCGGTGTGGTGTCCCTATGGGGGCCCGCACCGATTCTGGTGTGCGAGGCCGGACTCGTTGAGAAGGGTTAGGCCGGCCTTTTCAATGAGGTCGGCCAGTTCATTTCCCTTCTTTGACGAGTGCCCATATCCCCATTGCGTGTGCGGAGCGTTAAAGTCCCCTCCGATGACGAGCCTGCTGTCGCCCGTGATGGTCATCGTTTCGTTAATTCTTCAAAATTATGTGTTAGGCCCTTTTTAGACGGGCTGCTGTATACGTTCAGGACGAAAGTGCTGCTTTCCCTGTTGCTGCGTGGCAGGACTTCTATGAGGATGTGGCTAATGTCCGTGCTTTTTTTCATTACGCGCGGAATCGCGACCAGTCCTTTCTTGACTAATGTGGTCACGACCGTGTCCCTCTCCTTTCCTTTTGTACGTTGCTTGTGGGTGGCGTACCCAGCAATTTTGGCGTGGTCGAATGTCTCTTGGAGAATTATTACGTCAGGCTTTTTTCTTTTTGTGGTGGTTTTGATGTGTTGCGCCGCAACGATGCTTTTTTATTTGAAAAGGTGCGGCAGTTCCACTGCCAGATGACGAGTCTTCCCCTGTTGGTGCCCGCCGTCTCTACGAGATCCTTTTCTCCAGCTCTTCGAGCCGCTTGTCGTGCTTTAGGGCTTGCGCCTTCCTTTCTGCCTCGCTGTCGCTAATTCGTACCACCAGCATCTCGAACATTTTCTCCATTTTGTCTGAGAGCTTGTTTATCATGCCCTCGAGGACATCTGTTTTCTTTGTGCTAGGGCGAGGCCTCTTGACCTCCTGTTCTGAACCGTCCTGTTCTTTAGACTTGGTCACCAGTATCTTTCGCTTGGCGCCCGGTTAGTTGTGCTACCTCTTCTACCATTTCCACCTCCTCCTGCTCCATGGTTTTGGTGGATAGAGTGGAGACAGCAGCGACGGCGTTAAACGGAGGTGACGACGTGTGTCTGCATTTTCGTGAGTACTTCATTAGGCGTTTTCTGTAGTTGGTCTATTTTTTTGGCAGATTAGCTGTTCTGTTCTTTTTTTTTGCTTTTTCGAGCTCCTGCCTGAGTAGCTTGTTTTCCGTCCTATATTGCTCCACGCGTTCCTGTATGTCTTCGTAATTACCCCCATCGTTAGTGGTGTTGCCGGACCCTCCCGATTCCTGATCGGCCACTCTGTCTCACCAGCTCACCTTGTCTGGCGTCTTCTGCCCTTCTCGCTTCTTCCCCATCGCTTCGGGCTTCTTCCCCTCTGAGGCGGATCTCGACCCGCGCTCGGCGTGTGATGAGTGGAGTGCGCGTTTGAATTGTGCGCCTTTGAAAAGTGTGCATCATAACGAGAAAGACGACAAGGCGTGCGAGCGCGTAGATGAGCACAGTGTCGAAAGGAAGACGACGACGATGAAAACCTTCACGAGGGCGCGAGGCGTAAGGGTTCGACGGACAAGTGGCCCAATAGGAAGTCACCACGGAGATTCCAGGGGCCAATAGTTGGGCACCACAAAACTTCAGCATCGCCAATCAAAAGGAAACAAGTGTGCCTGAGGTCGAGGAAAGCCTGGAAGACAGAGAGTTGGCAGTTGGAGGCGAACGGGGCAGCAAGACGGTAGCCGGGCGCTGAAGACGGGCAGTCGGGTTACGGACCCGAGCCTTCAGGACTTCACCCGGCCGGGACCTTCGGACCGCGGCGTCCAGGGAGGGCGAACTTCAACGGTTCGTCCGTTCGAGAGCAAGGCTTGCTGATCCCGGTGCAGGCAAAGCAACGGCAGTTGGGCTACGGGCCCGAGTCTTGCATCGAGCCGCCTCATCGGGCATACCTTGGCTTCGCCATGCATCGCCGAGCATCGACCGTTCCCTCGTCAACACCAGGCAGACCCATCAACCTTACGGTCCTCCAGCCAAGCCTCCGCTAGTGGGTGAGACCAGACTAACATTCTTCCCCGCTCTGCTGTTTAACCGCGCCGGAACTATACCGCTTAGCTTAAAACATTGAACTTGTGCTTTATTTGTGATTAAGAACCTTTTGCCGCGTGTAGTGAACCTTTTGTTCAGTGTTTAGTGTTTTGTAGATTTTTTTTCCCTTCTCTAATGGTTTATTAAAGTTTCTTTTGTGTGTGTGTTTAAACCAACGGCTTCGTCCCTGATAAAGCTCTCCGACGCTCACGTCGTAAAAAGAGCTGTCGAAAACAGAAAAAACAAAGAACCTGCATCACACGGCCCTGACTCTGCTTCTGGACCTTGACCTCAAGCTTGATCCGCCCCTCGCTCCCGGCCGGGACCTGGATGTGGATCTGGACCTTGATGTGGATGCAGGGGGTGGTTGTGCGTTGCTGCGTCCGCAGGTGTCCCGAGTCATGGGAGCCGGCTACCCGCTGGAGTTCTTCCTCGTTTCTTCTCGCTGTCCATCTTCTTTGTTTTACCATGTACGGCGTCTTAAATTTAGCCCTGCAAGTCCGGTCTGCCGTGGGGTGCGCCTCTCCGCAGAGCTTGCACTTGGGCGTCCATTCATGGTCTTCGGCAGGGTTTTTCGTGCCGGACGCCGGGCACAGCTTGTCGTCCGGTCTTGGGCACACGTCGGGTCTGTGGCCGAGCCTGCCGCACTCTTTACGAAAGTCTATTTGTTTCCGGTAGAGGGAAACTCTCATCATGATGCTGTTGAAGTACGCCCACATGGGGACCCTGTTTCCTCGTACAGTAGTATTACTGTGGTCGTGCTGCCCAGTCTCTTGGCGTACGCCAGCGAAGGGTTCCTCGCGTTCACCAGTGCGTGCATGAGCTGGTCTTGTGTGTACTTCAGGGGAATGTTGCGGATTATCCCCTTGGCCATCTCTTCCGGCGCCGAGACGTACGCGTTGGTCTCGTGCTTCGTCTCGTTGATTGTTAATTTCTTGATTTTGACGATTTTCGTCGCCGTCTTCTCGTCCGGTGTGGCAGATCGTGACAATTTCGTCGCTCCTCATTCCTGCTTCATGGCGTATCGCTTCGTCGAGGCTGGCTCTGCAGGTGTTTCTGATGTTCAGCCCGTCTCTTGGTCTGACGATTACCTTGATGTCGTTTCTAGGTAGCCTGGGCATCTTGCTTGCTCGTAAAATCTTCATTATGCTCTTCCCGCCTCTGCGCGTCGGGCTTCTCGAGCGGGTGCCTTGCTTTTCTGCCTCTTCGTTACGGTTCGCGCGGTCCTTTCTTCTGTACGTAACGTCGATCCATCCCTCTGCGTCGCCGTCCTCGGCGCGTCTCGTAGGATCGCTTTTGTCCTCTAGGGAATTGTCACTCGGAGTGTCTCCTACTTCTGACTCAACTACCTCCATTTCGGAGGTGCTTCCGATCTCCAGGTTTACAGCGCGTCACCGTTTTTCACCCTGCTGGAGGCCGATGCCGTCCTGGACAGCGTTAGGCTTAGCTGTGCACACACGCAGCTCGGGTGGTTTTCACATCGAAAAAGCTTCGAAAAAGGTCGCTCACCAAGGTTCTCGGTGTCCAAGGGCTCGGGATCGATTGGCGCTATCCGAGGGTGGTTGGTTTTCGGGTATTTGACTCGATAAGTCTGCGGAAAACATTCATAAAAGGCAGAGCCGACGTGAAGTGCGTCCGCAGCTATGCGTTGCCAAACGCCCCCCCCCCCCCCCCCCCCCCCCGCGATGCAGACCACTTAAAACGTGATTTTCAAATGCGGAGCAGTTTCTTAGTCGCCCCTGCGGCGTCGGCCGCCGTCCACACCCCCACTGCGCATGCTCGGCTCGTCTCGTGCCGGCAGCAGGCCTCTCCTCTCCCTCCCTCGCATGGTCGGCTAGTCTCGTGCCGGCAGCAGGCCTCTCCTCTCCCTCCCTCCCTCCTCTCCGTCCCTCTCTCCTCTCGATCGAACGCGGGTGGTGTGTATATAAGCGGCGGAGCGCGTGTTCGGAATTCAGTCAAGGGCGTCTTGGCTTTCGCTTGACTTGACGCTTTGCTTGACTCGAGTAGATGCGATGGAAGCAACAGTACCTTCAATCAGCGTCCCACCACTCGTTGAAGGCAATGTTACCCCACCCTCACCGTCGTCGGCGTCAACAACAGCAAGCAACGCAGAAGACAAGGCTGCGAAGAGACGAGCATACGACACCGAACGCAAGCGTTTGAAGCGAGCTGCGGACCCGGAACTTCGTGCACGAGAAGCTGCTGCGAGACGGCAACGACGTGCTGCGTATCCTTCACTTGGGGAACGAGAAGCAGCTGCGAAACGGCAACGACGGGCTGTGGATCCTGAACGTCGTGCTCGAGAAGCAGCAACCGTTCGGGAATGTCGAGCAGCGGATCCATCACTCGGGCAGCGCGACGCTTCTGCGAAACCCAATTACGCAACATTTTATTTCAAAATAAGCACTTCCTTGGCATAAAAGTAGCACTACGAGATTGCTGGACCGCTATTTCAACAATCAAGGTCGACTTAATATTTGCCTTTACTGTCCCTTTAATGGATCGGGCCTCTGTCGGGCCTGATCTGCCGTCGGGCCGGGCCGGGCCGGGTAAGCGAAATTTTTTCGCGGGTTCGGGCCGGGCCCGGGCGGGTAAACTTGTAAACAGGGCCGGGCTCGGGCGGGTAAACTTGAACGAGTTCGGGACCCGCGCCGGGCCCGGGCCGAAAATCACGGCCCGTGCAGTGCTCTAGCGTGCATGCGTGTGTGTGCGTGTATTTCTTGAATACTTCCTGTATGTTCTTTTTCCTATCTCTTTTTGTGCTTCCTCTTCGTGCTTGCGCAGTACGCCACCCGCCTGAGCTGCTCTGTGGCACATCGTGAGAAGGGATTCCAGCCAAACTTACGAGGAACACAGGATGTCGTCTTTCTTCCTGTGTCCCTAGTGCTTTTGATTGGAAACACTCCTCACGGCCTCCCTCCTCCAAGCGTCAGTTTATGACGCTATCATGTGACAGCATGTAGTCACATCTTCGTGTGACGTCACTGTGACATCACAATTTTCGCCAGTAGGTGATGTCATGGTAACATGAAATGATGGCGTCATTACGTGAGATCATAGCTCACTCAGAGGAGGTCACGTGGTTTTTTTCATTCCTGGCTGGACAATCGACAGACGCCGCAATATCAACCAGGTGTGCCATTTTACAGCTCCCCTGCCAAATAAGTTTTCTTAGCGAGACGAGGCTTGAAGCCGGGCCCTCATAGCCAGAATGGAAGCGTCTTATTTATTGCGCTACACACTCACGCTTGTAGAATATGAATTTAGTGGAAGCACATGACTGTTGTGCCGACCATACAAAAAAGATGGCTGATCCCTCCATCATATGAATCGGTATTACACGAAAGTGAAACGTGTCATCAGAGATGTAGTTTATTGTTTATAGTGCTTTGATATAGAGAGATTGTATAATGTCTCTTGTGGTTTGGCACATAAAGCACTGCTTCAGGTGGACGCACCCACACTGATGCCTAGTGACACATCTCCGTCCCGACGACTGACGCCCATGATCATGAATTAACCCTTGCTGTAGCTGACGCTGTTAACATATACCTGTACACCCCATATGGTGCATTCCGCGCAAAGGTATTATTACCATCAGCACGCGCATAATAATTAATGATACTCGATATACACTCCTTCAAAGCGTCATGAAACGCGAAGAGGAACGCGGCCCGCGTCGTGTCTTCCCTCTAGCCTGGCCGTTAATTCTCACAAGACAAGCAAGGAACGCAGTGCGACAGCCAGGCGAGCATCGGAGAACTATTTCAGGGGTGAAGCACCTTAGGGTCTCGGCGTATCGTCGTGCATCGTCGTCTGCTCTCGTGACGGTTCACTTGCTTGAGGGCAAGAGAGGGTGCCATCGTCTTAGCGCTCGCCGTGTGTCGAGAAAGAGCGAACGGCAAGCGTTGATTATGCAAACACTCTTTGTGTGATGAACGTTGAGCTACGAGCTCGCAAGGTACAAGAACGCGCCCTCGCCCGCAAGAGACTGCGCCGACGCAGGCAGCGTCTGCTAGCAAGTTTCCTGATTGAAAAAAAAAATGTCGCCCGCATCTTCCACGGGGGGAACTCGAGTAAATGCGTCGCAGAGTGGGGGGTGGGGTATCGCGTGAATGTTGCGTAATTGGGTTTCGCGAAGCGTCGCGCTGCCCGAGTGATTGATCCGCTGCTCGACGTTCTGCTTCTCGATCGTTGCTGCTTCTCGAGCACGACGTTCATGATCCACAGCCCGTCGTTGCCGTTTCGCAGCTGCGTTTCGTTCCCCGAGAGAAGGATCCGCAGCCCGTCGTTGCTCTCTCGCAGCAGATTCTCGTTCGCGAAATTCCGGGTCCGCAGCTCGCTTCAAACGCTTGCGTTCAGCGTCGTATGATCGTCTCTTCGCAGCCTTGTCTCCTGCGTTGTTGCTGTTGTGGACGCCGACGACGGTGAGGGTGGGTAACGTTGCCTTCAACGAGTGGTGGGACGCTGATTGAAGGTACTGTTGCTTCCATCGCATCTACTCGAGTCAAGCAAAGCGTCAAGTCAGCGAAAGCCAAATAAAGACGCCCTTGACTGAACTCCGAACGCGCGCAGCCGCGCTTATATACACACCGCCCCCGTTCGATCGAGACGAGGGAGGGACGGAGAGGAGGGAGGAAGGGAGGGAGGGAGAGGCCTGCTGACGGCACGAGACGAGCCGAGTATGCGAGGGAGGGAGAGGAGAGGCTTGCTGCCGGCACGAGACGAGCCGAGTAGGCGCAGTGGGGGGTGTGGACGGCAGCCGACGCGGCCGGTGCGACTAAGAAATGCTCCGCATTTAAAACCGACTGCTCTCGCTGCACAGCCGTTCACCGGCCACCCCGTATATATAGGCACTGGATCATGACCCGCGATGTCGTGCCGGCGAGAGATTTCTCTTTTGCGTAGTTGAACAATAAATGTTCGCAACGTGCACGTTAACTAAAAGCGGACCGCGGGTCTCTGTGTCTAATCTTTCTTATGTCTCTCATTGCCCACTAGCAGTGATTTTGCTGTGGGAAACACCAGCGCACACTGCATGCTTGGCCCCTCACAGGTATCATGTTGATGCAGCTGAAACACCGTTCCCTACATGATTCACCCCTCCCCAATTTTCTTTTAGATGCGAAGCAGCTTTTCTTCGGGGCTGTGCGCGTCGTCGGTGGTGGCGTCCGCGCTCCACCGCGCATGCGCCTTCTCTCTCTCCCACTCTCCTCCTTTTGGTAAGTGTTCGGTCGCTCACTCTCCTCACCTCCCCCGCGATGCAGCCGCGGCGCAGCCTCTCCTCCCACGTGATGCAGCCGCGCCGCAGCCAAATACAGACTGTAACCCACTCTCCCCTCCCATTTCATGTGTATATATGCGAGTGCGCTCGGTCGGCTTCCGTCATTCTCGCTTCGCTCCCATTCAGATGAGTTGTAAGATCAACGTCGGCGCCACTCGTTCACTCGGCGCTAACAGAAAGGAACGCACAAGCACAACGCAATGATACACAAACACTAAATGCAAATCTTACACACTAACAGAAACACCGAGTGAACGTAACGGAAACTAGGCGTGCCCCCCCCCCCCCAATGCTCCCTCGCATCCCCTCATGGTTTCCTTGAGTGGGAGATGGTGTAATTTTTTTTAATATGGATGGATGCTATGAGCCACCACTTCGGGATGTGTTAAACGTTCGCAAATACTCTTCGCTTGTTGAAAACGCGCCGAAAGGGACGGTCGTAGCAGCAGCACGTCGCCGGAGGTGATCGCAGAGGGCACGCATCGCTTCTCTACCGCGTCCAGGTTGTAATGTCGGCATCCAGATGGCGACACCACCTCGCGAACAAGAGCACCGTGGGAACAAAGTGCGAGAGATAAAAGGCGCGTTCGTGTAGCCTCGGTCATGTGCTTGGCTGTGGCGTAGTCGGTTGAACGTCCGCCAGCCATCGTCGCAAACCGAAAGGCCGTGGGCTCGACCCCGGTCAAACAAACCTTTTTCTTTATTGCGATAGCATTATATGGACAGTCTCGGCTGGAAAATGTCCGTCCCCCGTCGCCGTCATTCACCGTATATGTATAAGTATGTATATATATAGAAATGCCACAAAGAAAATAATTAAGAAATTCTTTCTGACGCGCGGAATCGAACGGGCGACCTCTCGCTTTGCAGCCCGCCGCGTTAGACGTTAGGCCACGCAGCACCGTCTGTCAGCCTGCTAACTGCGAGCTATTTATATACACCATGTATTCAGCATGCTTTCTTAGTGGCCGCATAGATGGCGCGACGTGCGCGCGTGTTGCGCGCTTTAAAGATCGTCGCCCCGCCCCTGCGAACGCCGTTGCTGTTCGCTCTACAGGGGTCGTCGCTTTCGTGCTCTTATCTCAAGGAAAGAAGGGGCGGCCGGTGGGGTGCTTCGCTTCGCTCGCTGCAGTGGCCGCGTTTGCGAAAGGAGCGCGCTGTTCAAACAGAAATAAGTAACAACTGTGACAATTAGTTCGCGCTCGTCTTGTGTGTACCTGTTCGTTTGTTTCGTGCGTCCTGCTTTTATGTTTGAGCAGTGCGCTTCAAGTGTCGAGCTGTGACGCATTAGTTCGCGCTCGTCCTGTGTGCGTTCTTTTCGTGCGTCCTTTGGCTCGAGCGATGCGCTGGCAATTTCGAGCTGCTTTCCGTTCTTCGCGTTACATTACAATTTATTGCTATCGCAATCATTGCTTCGCCGTTGCGGCGAAACTTGTGACTTTTTTTATAGCCATGTGATCGCTTTGATTTTGTTGGTGTATTTGCGTCACGGAAATACGTCAATACACTCTGGTGTACCCTGGCACAAACACTTTCGCATTAAAGAAAAACTATTGAAAAACAGAGTACTTCCCATGGGTGTTTCATTGAAATATTTCCTTTTGGCGGAATGAGCGCCCACTCTAGCGCACCGTGTAAACTTGATGGCAAGAATTGCAGATTTCAGGAAAATTCCGCTTTGAGAAAATTAACTCCAAGCACACGTTTTTATGTTCGCGGGATGGTCCCTTTCGTTGGCAAGGTCTGGTGTCACGCGCTTGGTAGTATACTGTCATTTTGATGGGCCGTTCTTGACGTTGACGAAAACTGGAAAGAGGATGAAAGATTCCGTTGTGATGGCCGCCCGAAAACAGCGTTCCAGACACGACCGCTACATAGAATAAAATTGAACACTTACTACCGCTTAAACAACTCTGAAAGGTGATTCTGCGTCATTGTGCACTCATTCTCGTGTACAATGTTGCGGTGTCATTGGTGTAGATGTGTGGCGTGGATTGGATGCCGTACTGCGTTCTATAATAGACGGAGCCATCACTAACCATAAGAAACGGGCAAACCTTCTAGCGCACTGATACAGAAACACCGAGGAAGGCACCATGAACTCTGGGCGAACTTTAGTGAGAATTAATTTATTCCTGGTATACAAGCCGGTCAGAGTGACAACCAGCTTTCTCAACACTGGTAAACGAAAATAATTTATTCACATGTTACTGAGGCACAATGCAGCGATCTACATGTATAAAACATTAAAATGCTTTATAAGTCCATTTTCAACTGCGCGCAGCGTCGGGAAAATTGTCAGTGATCTTGTATCTCTAGTAGAAGCAGGCAGGTCCAACTTCTACTCCAAACTCCTGGTTCTTGAGGCCTATGTCTTTCGGGGCAATGTCCACGATTGGGAGCCGTTGTGCCTTGTCGGATTTATACTGCAGGATGGTGTAGCTCCACTTGTCTGAACGATCCTGTAAGCAAAATACCATTACATTTACAATGTCCATGCTTACTGTGGTCGTGCAATTCAGCAAGAAACCTCAAAGGTGCGTGTTCGACTCCAGACCAGGGCGGCTACATTTTGTTGGGGGCGAAATGCAAAAAATTGCCGGCGCACGTCACGAGAGCGCCGTGGTCGAAAGTACTCCGGAGTCTGCCTCTGCGGTGTAGCTCATCGGCAGATCATGGTATCTGTTTTTTTTATTTATTTATTTTCTGTACATTTAACAGAAAGGCTACAGAGCCTGACGGAGGTTTTATCTCCAAAACGCAGTCTAGAATAAAGACATGTTTACACAACTTGGAAGCAATTAGGGAACAATATTTTATACAAGGACTCACCATCAGGTAATTTTTAACCCGACATATCACCATCACAAATGTAAAAAGGCACATGATAGTAAGTAGCAATGAAATACGAAAAATAAGATCAATAACGCAATACAGTAACATAACACTTGAACGAACGTCCATTAAGTGAACAATTTATCTGTAAGAAATTTTTTTAAATCCCCCAGTAAAGTGGCGTTGAACGCAGTGCTAGCTCCCTTCATTTTAACAAGATTCAATGGATAGCGAATTTCTTTTCCGCAACACAATCTGTAACACGATCGAATGCCTTTTTAAGTCACGTTGATCAGTTGAACTAGTACAGCGAGATAGCGAACAACTTTATGAAAATGCCCGCAGAGACGATTAGGTTCCCTCCACGCAGGGAGGACGAGCTTTCATTGGGAGGCGGCCATTGCGTCAGTCTCGTGCGTTGCGCTCCTCGAGGTCTTGCTCTCTCGCTACTTCCGAGGGTACGAAAGGTCCCGAATGACTAGGAACGTCTCTGATTATTTTCGAATCTTTCGATGACATTACGGGCACAGCGTGAGCACTAGAGTTCACGAGGGACCCACCCAATAAGACAGCCACGGCGATGAAGACAACTGCCATGATGACGACCACGGTGTCCCCGGCTACAATCGTGATGCAGCAACTCAGGGAGTACACCTTCCGCGGATCAGCCTTAGAGGACCCGTAAAGCTAGCTGAAAACATACGACTACGTCGGAGCATTCAACAATTGGGACAGTGAAGAGAAACTACGTCATCTGTACTTCTACCTAGAAGACGCCGCGATAACCTGGCTCGAGAATTTGGAGTATACAGTACGAACCTGGGATCTCTTCCGAACCACATTCCTTGACACCTTCACGAGCGTAGTGCGTAAGGGCTGACGCTTTTTCGGAGGCGCGAGTGCAGCTACCAAACGAAAACGTCATGACGTTCACGCAGTGCCGTAGCCAGGAGGGGGGAGGGGGGCACACCGGGCCCGGGCCTCGCTCCCCCGAAATTTTTCTATGCCATGTGTTACAGAGCACGAAATGACACTCGCCCACATTTACATGCCCGGACCCCACGGCAGGTGAAAGGCGTGCCCCCCCCCCCCATCCCGGAAAACATTTGTGCCTACGTCACTGTGTTCATGAAGAAATGGCCCGACTTTTTCCGCAACGCCGACGCTGACATCCCTGAGGAGAAGAGAATTCGTTTCCTCGTGCGAGGGTTAAAAATCTTCGTGGGACTGATGAAGAACTACCCAGGACAGTTCAATAATTCCTCTCGAAGGCAACAACGATCGAGAATACGCTAAAATGCGCACCCAACCAGTTGCGTAGGCAGAATTTTTTTTCGGGAGGTGGCACCTTCTTGATCCGACATTGGCTCTGGGCAGATAAGTGGGGTTGAGTGTCATCTTGTGATTTGTATCCCCCAAGAAAAAAATTGGCCGCGTATCTGCGTGCTTCGCTGCAATGTCGTGTAAAGACGATAGAAGAGGCGCTGTGTGAGATATGGACGCCATCTGGCAATACGTCGGGAAACATGAGTGCTGTGTTGCGTGCTGGTAGTCCCGGCGCAGCAGCAGGCGAAGACCGGCGGTGACCAACCGCGACCGGCGGGGACGCCAGCCAGCCGAAAACGCGGTTTGGCGCGAAGCGCTGAAGCAGAGAAACGTCCGCACTCAACGAGTACTCTCCACACACTCTTTTATTTACACGTCGCCTGGGTAAAACAGGAACGCCAGAGCGGCGCCCACAACCGGCAGCCTGAAGGCCGCCCACAACGCTGCTTTTTCATTTTTTAAATATTCTTTTTTCACCTTCTTGGCCTTCTCAAAACTAAAGTTTTTCAACACCAACCCATGGCATTCGTACAGTGCAATACAGAACCGAAACCGAAACACAACAATGAGCTCGTGCGAGGGGCACGGAGGAAGGAAAATTTCAGCGCAGTCGCATTTTCAGCTTTGTTGAAACAGCGCTCACTAGACGACGACGAAGTAAAGAAGGCACAGGACAGGCAGCGCCTGTCTTGGCCTTCTTTTACTTCGTCGTCGTCTAGTGAGCGCTGTTTCAACAAAGATGAACGCATACCAACTCGCTCAAGCTTCCATTCTTATGCATTTTCAGCGCAGCTTAAGAAACTAGGGTCCTTAAAATTACGTATGTATGCATTTTCTATTAAAGGAACACGCCGCCTAATACTTACCTAGTGATGTTGCACCTCAGATATGCATGATATTTACTTTTTGATCGACAACGTTCACAAGTATGAACAGCCGTACCAGTTCAAGACGGCTGGCCCTTGGGCAAGTGGTTCAACTTTGGCCGAGTGGCTGAATCGAGGGACGTGCCGACAAACAGAAAGACAGAAAGAAAGACAGACAGACCAAAATTTCTGCGTTTAAGTTCCCCAAGAAAGACTATCGTCTTTAAAAATTTCGGGGGGGAGCGCGGGCCCAGTGTGCCCCGCCCCCTGGCTACGCCACTGCACCCGACCGTACAGTCGTCGTCTGATTCCAGACAGCGTAGCTGCTGAAACTCTCGGCTCCGACGACCAGCGCGAAACCATCCGAGCCATTGTGCGAGAGGAGCTGCGGAAGCTCTCTTTTCCGTAGTCTGAGGTCACATCGATTGCGAGCAAATCCCGCAGTAACACGGCGTTCCTCAGCCAGCTCAGCCGCAGCCGCAAGCTGTCGGCTATGCTGCTGCACTCCGTCATCATGCTTCCCCTCCGCGCCCACGTCAAGACGCCGCACCGCTAAAGTTCCGTCGCGACGCCTGGAGACGTATCCGATACTTGCGCATTCCGATGAATACGCCGATACGGAAATCCACACCGACGCAAGCACCGTAGAACTCGGCGCCATCCTTGTGCAGAGAACTGACGGACTAGAAAGGGTTATCAGTTATTCAACCGGTCGGTGACCAAGGCGGAAGCCAACTCTTCCAAAGCAGAAAAGGAGTGCCTCGCCATCATTTGGGCTACATCAAAGTTTTGCCCCTGCCTCTATGGCAGGCCCTTCAAAGTTGTGAACGACAGCAACGCCTTGTGTTGGCTAGCTAAATTGAAGGGCCCTTCAGGTTGCCTTGTACGGTGGAGTCTGAGACTTCAAGAATTGGACAATACCGTCGTTCACAAGTGCGAACGAAAGCACTCTGACGCCGACTGCCTGTATCGCGCCCCCGTCAACCCGCCTCTGCATGACAACTAGGATGATGACTGCTTCTTGGAAAACATAAGTGCCGACGACTTAGCTGAATGACAGCGATCTGACCCGCTGCTCACGGGCCTCGAGGAATACCTCGAACGCAAGATCAACGTTGTTCCGAAGCTATTCCAGTGAATACTGGCGTCATCTGTCTTGCGAAACCACGTTCTCCTAAGGAAGAACTCGCTACATCGAGCCAGCTGCCTCTTCGTAATGCCTTCAGCATTACGTGCAGGGGTTCTGGAAGCTTTGCATTACAACTCGACGGCTGGACACCGTGGATTTTCCTGCACGCTGGCCAGGATACAAGAAAACTACTAGCGGCCTCGCCTCGCTGCCGACATCGCCCTGTAAGAGGGGTGTCAAAGTCGCCTCAGCTAGCGGGTTGCAGTCTCGAAACTTACTCCCGTAAGGGCCCAGACAGTGAAGGTTGACCCGTGGGGGGTGGAGAAGGAAGGGGGTGGTTGAACGAAATGTCAGCTAACGTTGCCATTGAATGGGAATTCCCCATATCTTCCATAAGGGAGTCATTTCTGAGGGGAATGTGGCGTTTGGATTTAAGAAACATATTGATACCAATATCCAGAATGACTAAAATCTAGACTCCGATTCTTAAGCAGAGTTTTTGTTATGTCCTAACAGATGGTGACCGCATGGAATGCCTCACGAAAAGAAAAGTTTCAGCCCGTAACGTCTGTGTAGCCTTCCCGAATGAAGTGTTGTTAATCACAATGGGTGAGAAAATAATGTGAATACCACTTAGCACAGTCAGAGAACGTTTTCCTTGTGAACTGCAAAATTGCTGCTAAAGTTTTGAACACGCTCACTTACACATGCCGTCGGCATTGCCCATGAACTTCTTTTATGGTGTGGGCAGCTGTCGATTGTGCTTTGAAAGCTCGTGTATTACTTGTTAAGACAATAAAACTATATATGGGACGAAGACAGTCGTGTGCGCGCTGCAGGCCACTGGCGAAAGGACCAAGGGCCGTATGTGGCCCGCGGACCACGTGTTTGAAACCCCTTCCCTATACGTAAAGACTTGCGGAGTCTGTCAGCGACGGAAAACACCACCGTCAAGACCAGCCGAACTTACTGGAGTCATTCCGAACGTAGACTTCCAGAAATAAATAGATCGTCGCAGCTACCGACCACCTTGCCCGCTACGCCGAAATAAGGACCCTGCCCAAAGGCAGTGCCGCCGAAGTTGCCACGTACTTCTTTGAGAACATTTTCCTGCGTCATGGCCCCCCATAGGTCCTCGTAACCGACAGAGGTACGGCCTTTACTGCATACCAAGCTCAGGCAATCCTGAGATACAGCCAGACAAGCCACCGGCAGGCCACCACCTACCACACACAGACAAATGGCCTCACCGAACGTCTAAACAAGACTGTCGCAGATTTTTCAGAGGGGTGCAATGCCACGCGCGCTCTTTTTTATTTTTTTATGTAACCGCGGCCCATAACTTGGGTAACTACTGCCTAGCACAAGCCGCACCCGAATGACTGCGAACCTTCCATATAATTTTAGCGCCTTCCGACAACATTACGCGGACATCGGAACACTAAGCATTATTCTGGAACTTACGCAGCCACCAGCGATAACGCTGGAATCTTCGATAGGACATGGTCCACCGCATTGCAGATAACTCGACGGCCGACGCTGTTCGCGCTGCTATCAGTGTACAGCTTCAGTTGCTTGTACTTTGACCTTGCATTTTACGGGCACAAGTTGGCCCAAATGAAGAGTTCCACATTTACGAGTCCTGCTGGGGCCTTCTTCACCATAACGGCGACGTGACAATATGTTACTGACCACAGGTCGTTCTAGTTATTGGTGTTCTTATGTTCTGTGTGCAGGAGCACTACTCAACGCATCGAGAAGAATCCCACAAGGGATATGGGCATACTGCGCTTCTAACTCTCCGCTGACGGGAACGACACTAGCGGTGGCGCGCGCGTCCGTGGGGTGATGGAAGCTTTCGGACGCCGCGGCCAGTTACAGCGTTCGTCCCAGCTCCTTCGTCCTTTTCCGCAGTTTCGTTTTTGGCGGTCGTTCCATGGCTCAGTATCGCAGGAACAAGATTTGTTGTGTTGTGGGCTGTCATAAAAAGTCACAGTTTCGCCGCAAGGGCGAAGCAATGAATGCGATAACAAGAAACTAATGCTATACGAAGTGAGGCTCGCCAATGGATACTCTCAGTTTGAACAGCACTCCTGTTGCAACGGCGGCCGAAGCAGCGAAGGAAACTAGCGTGCTTCAAGTGTCGAGCTGTAACATTTGGTAGTTCGCGCTCATCTTCTGTTTGTTCCTTTAGCGGTGTACCTTGAGCTCGAGTGACTTTCGTACACTTCGTAACATGAGCGCACATATCATGGTGAAAGCTCGAAACATCCCTCTTCTCCTCACCACGATGAAACCGCGCGAGCACACAGCGGAAGGCCAAGGTTCTCCCTGCGCAAATAGAAGAAGCGAGCGAGCTCGCCGATGACTTTTAAATCTGCCCGTCGCACTCCTCGCGCCATCTCGCTGGTAAGGAAGAAACGCTTATAAGCGCTTGCCGTCTCTGAGTCCTGCCAGCGGTAAAGGGTTTGTATATAACGCTCGCTGTTAGCTACCTGAAGGATATGCGCTTTCTGGCGTAGTTGTTAGCGCCACCCGCTGCGGAACGAGAGGTCCCTGGTTCGATTCCGCGCTTCGGAAGCATTTTTCGGAATTATTTTTCTTTGGGACTTTGATATATATTCATACATACATATACGGTGCATGACGGCGGCGACGGCGACGGCAAAATCCAGCCGAGAGTGTCTATATAATTGCTCTCGCAATAATACCCACAGCAATTCACCTGGGACAAAATTTTACCGCTTCCCGAAGTCTCACTGGGAGAAGGAGACGCCAACGTTGGATACAACTTGTTCGCCGAGACAAGTAAGACATTTTGTCATTTTATTCGGTGAAGGGTGTTACGTTTATTCCATGGAAGAGGCCCCATGGAATGAAACATTGCTTCAGACCTGTCTTAATTGTGATACACCATTTAGTCATGGTCTCCAAATGGCGATGTATTTTTTCATCTTGAGAATGTTTTAGCGCAATCTAGGACAGGGACACAGAGGGAGGAAACAACACCAGCGCTGCCAGCGCAACACCAGCATTTGCGCTAAAACCTTCTCAAGATGAATCTATACCAACTAGCTCGACTTTGGGCCTTACTTGATGTATATTTTTCACGCTGAATTGGTATAGCGAATACCTTGTTTAATTCTGGGTCTTATTTCATGCGCAGCGTTGATGGAGTAGACTGGGAGCCCACAGAAATTAGCAGAATTTGCAGTAGGCATTTCGTGGGCAATGCTAAGGCTGGTGAACAGGAGCACCCAGCCTACTTCCCAACGATTTTTCCATCCTCTTAGAAGAAAGCTGCAACATTTCGCTCATGTCAACGTTACGATAGGTGTGGTAACATTTATGCGTGTTTTGCACGTTGTTTAGGCTTGACAGCGATGAATATTGTGTTCGTTCTAGACGTATGCAATTCGCAGTTTATATCTTAAGGGCTGGTGTACCGGTTTAGCGCTTGTCATGCTCGTATGTTATTTTTGTTAGCTTTACATAACAAAATCTTCGTGCTAAAATCAGTTTTCATATCTATGCAGGTACACGGCCACTGCCGCAGCGAGCTTGCACTATCCGGCTATGCGTGCTCTGCAGTCGCCGTCGCGTCAATGACGCATCTGTTTCGAGAGAGCTTCAAAACCACGTAACAGAAGGAAATAAAACAAGACCATTAAATAAAAATGCTTATTTACTGCCAACTTAATGGTCTCTGACGGAGCGTTGATGCACGTTTGGAACACACACTGACCTGTCACCACGCTTCCGTCCGCAGAGACAAGTTCCTTAACATTATGTACATGCCTCGCACAGAAGCTTGCCTTTATTAATGATTACTCCTCTGAAAAATTCAACCAAACGTGTGACGGTCTGAAAACCAGCCAGCAGTAGCAGAGGAACGCACGCTGACGACACCATGCTTGTACACGCAGCCGCGCGTGTGGTCTGGGAGCGAACGATCTCACCCCAGAGACGCGAAAACGGCCGCGTTGGTGCTGAACGCCGCCGCGCTGGTGGAGCCGTCTATGCAAGCGCAGTGTGCCCATAGCTTATTACTTTGGACCTACAATAGTAACTTTAAATATTACATGTTCTTTTCTTGTAAATGGAAATAAAGAATAACGGACGTGTGCTAAGATCTTGCGGGTGACCATGATAGCACTCGAATATTCGTAGTACGTTTTGTTGTGATAAGAATAATGTTTTATAGTGTTATGCCGTCGTCGTGCGCCAACAAGAGACGCAATAACTTGGCCAGGAATAGAACACGCTAATGCCAAACAGTTATTCTTTAAAAGCTTGATAAGCTTACCAAAATACGGATCAGAGAGAAAGGGCAACAAATATTACGAAGACCGACCTTAGATAATTATAAGGCGGAAGTCCTGGGCGTCTATATTGAACTACCTCTCAAAGAGCCGATGACAATGATGCCAAATATGACGAAACAAAATTGAAGGACCCTTTGCGAATTCCAAAGTGTGTTCGGCGAAAGCCTGTGGCCATTTGACTGGCTATGCCATGGTATCGGTGGAATGAACATTCTTGGGCGTTACTCCGAACCGCTTTCCGTGCAATCATCACCGGGCTGCTTGGAAGACATCCGACTAGCTATACTCCGTTTCACACATCAAGTGCAACGTTGTGGAAGCTATGCAAGAAGTTCAATAGACAAAATGTGTAAATCCGCGCGTCCAGTGTTCGGCTTTTGTCGTTGTAAACGCTCGCGCAAGCTGAGCACGAACCAGCGCGCGACGCGTGGCGACGGGCCACAAATAAAATAACGAAAAACAAAAGCAACTAGACGCTCAGTGATTGAGCTGCGTAATACCGCAGATATAACGGCGTTTGTTTATTTGTAAGAGACAAAACATTTTCTGTAACTGCCCACTGTGAAAGCGAAAAAAAAAGTCAATTTTGGGTGGTAAGAACATCGAACTATTTCTTAACGCGGACGGATTTACTGCAAGAAGTCTCGCTAGCCTTCACAGCGTTGCACCTGATGTATGAAACGGAGTATAGACTGCTCCAACAGGACGTCTGACGAACAGGAGCGTCGCCGCGCGCGCCGCTGCGCCATCGCGAGATTCCTGAGAGCGTGCGAGGGCGCACGGACGGACGCCGCCGCCGCGTCGCGCAACAGTTGCGCAACGCGCGTTGGAAGGAGCAACGCGCAACTGATGCGCGGTGACGGACGGATGCCGCCGCCACGTTGCGCAACGCGCGCTGGGAGGAGCAACGCGCAACTCTTGCGCGTTGATGGACGGACGCCACCGGTGGACGCAGCCGCCGTGTTGCTCCACAGTTGCGCAACGCGCGTTGGAATTAGCAACGCGCAACTGTTGCTATGCGCCGCTGTACCATCACGTGATTCCCGAGAGTGTGTAAAAGGGAGAGGTCACAGATGGCACCATTCCGGGGCACGCACGGATGGACGGACGCGGCAAGTATGAGACATTAGGCTCTTTTAGCTGAGCGTCGCTTACGCTCAGCCCTTCCCAGATGTAGCGTCTCGAGAGAGTGCAAGGTACTGCGTGTATTTCGTGTTTCCGATGAGCGCGTCTTGCCGAGACGCGGTAAGCTTGGCCGCAAAACGACGGAAAAAATCACAGCATATCCACGGAGTGAATGATGATGAGTGGGTGAAGCTGCGGAAGTTCATCGGTAAACCGTGAATCTTCCGTGAATTCTGCCCAGTACATCATCACCGACGTGAGATCGGGCGCGTTTATACTAAAGGTTCGATGAGTTATGACGACTTGCAGCGCACTTTAATTTTACATGTACGCTGTGAATTTTCATTGTTTAGAAAACCATTGCTTAGAAAACATCTGGCGTCTTTCGTTAAGCAGCTGGCGTCTTTTCGTTTTGCTTTAGAAACATCTGGCGTTCTTTCGTTTTGCTTTTACAAAACATCTGGCGTCTTTTGTTGGTTTATTTCATCAATCAACGGCGTTTTGAACAAAATTTTTATTGTTTAATCACGCACAGGAGAAATCTCACCAGGCACTACCTTGGAGGTAAAGAATGGCTGCTAATGGGAATGACAGACAGAAGAAGTCGGCTTTTAGCTAACGCTGCGAATTTTTTATTGTTCAACAACGCACAGGAAAAATCTCCCACCGGCACCACCTTGCAGGTCAAAGCGTAAGACTGGTTACATACTACGCTACGAGGGACGAACGGGTGCCGCTATAAGGAGCTTCGCCCCTAAAACCAAGTGGACGCACCTTCACGCTCCGGTCAGTTGGCTTCACGAGCGGAGCGAGAGATGCGTTCTACGTTCCGCCGGTCGCACGATCGTTCTGCGCACGCGTACTACAGTTCTTTCAACGTGTTTGTGTGTGAATTGAGTCACGCGCACTACAGATCCTTCTACGCGTTCGTGTGAATTCGCCGGTCTGACCGGAACGGATCGTATATGCCCGGCTAAAAGTGCCTATTAAAGGCTTTCGCCTTTAAAATCGTGCAGAAGCACCTGTGAGCGATCGAAACGAAAACGTATCCGTGTACAGCGAACGCCTCCTCTCGGTATTTTTCTGCAGAGTAAAGGCCTGAACACATTAGCGGCAAAACACTTCTGAGCGACCGAAACGAAAACGTATCCAAGCACAGCGAACGCCTCCTCTCGGCTTTTTTCTGCGCTGTAAAGGCCTGAACACATTACCGGCAAAACGCGCCAACAGCGAGCCGCTCCCTGAAAGGTGCACTTTAAGAGGTCACACCAATTTACAGCAGTCTGAAAAGGATTATGCCCCCCCCCCCCGAAGCAGTGGCGTAGCCACGGGGGGGCGGGGGGGGGTTGAAACCACCCTCCCCGGAATATTTCAGCTTTGCTTGCGTATATATACACGCACACATACAAACGCACGCAGAACATACGTAAAGTATGGTTGAACCCCAGAGATTTTTGCCGGCGTTTGTATACGGCTGGCATGCTACTCTGTATAGGGGATTGACAGACTAAAGAAGAGAGGGAAGGAAATAATAATAAAAAAGAGAATAATAAAAATGAAATGCGCAAGTGAACCTGATTTAAATATTTGCAACTAGGGCGCCAGGTAAGTTGAGGCTTTGCTATGTGAAATCGCCAACCATTAAGGCTTTCCGACTAGGCGAATTTTTGAGAGGTAATTAAAGAGTGACTGTAAAATCCGTTGCTGCTTTCAAGGGCTGGGCATTGGGCCTAATATGTTGTGTAGTGTTAAGTGATCGTGGCAGATCATGTTCATTTGTCGATTAAACAATTCGCTCTCATCGCGGTACGCGGAACATTACAGTAATATGTGTTTTACTGTCTCTATGCTGCCACAGTTATCTCAGCAGGGACTAGTGGTATATGAGAGCTTCTACAATGTCTCTTTTTGTTTGGCAAATATAGCACCGCTTGTTGTGGACGCACCCAAGTTGACACCTAGTGGCACATCTCCGTACCGAGGACTAACGCCCATGATCATGATTTAACCACCGCTCTAGCTGAAGTTGTCATGATATACCTGGACGCGGATATGGTGAATACCGCGCAAAGATGGCATAAACAAGCACATAGTAAACATTGACACTCAAAATGCACTCCTTCAAAGAGAAACGCGACGAGCGCCGTGTCGTCCCTCTAGCCTGGCCAATAATTCCCACAGGACGAGCGGGGAGCGCGGTGCGACAGCCAGGCGAGCGTCGGAGAGCTATTTTTCGATATGGATGGGTGCTATGAGCGAGCCTTGGGCTAAAGCGGCCACCTCGCGGTGTGTTAAAGCGCTGATGATATCGCACTTCTCCTATTGTAAACGCACCGAGTGGGCGGTCACAGCTACGGCCCCTTGCCGTAGCTAATTGCGGAGGCAACGAAGTTTTTTTTTTTAACACGAAAGTGTTTTATGCCGGGGTCCACCAAGCACATCCGTCACGGATATGACGTTGATAAAATGGACGCCAACGGGTGAGAAAGAAAAAAACCAAGAAAAAGATACCCCCGCTGGGAATCGAACCCACGACGTTGCGGCCACGACGGCAAGCGCCCAACGCGCTACCGACTAAGCTAACTCGGGAGATGGTAGACTCGGCGCGAACGCGCCTTATATCTTTCACACATTCTCTTTCGCAGCGGGCGGAGCGGGACGGTGCCGCCGTCTGTGAGATGTGAAAAGAAGTAATGCTTCACGATCGACACTTACTAGCGCTTACTCCGAGATTGCATGCGATATCGGAGGTCATGGTTAAAGCGTCTCGATACCAGAGTGCTAGACTGGCCGCGCTGGCGTCGCCGAGGCACCCTTGACGCAGTTACGTTCTTTGCCTTTGGCTTCGTGTTAGCGTGCGTCGGCTCATCGGAGTAGTGCAGCTTCTACGTGCACCAACGGGATTTCTCCGCCGCCGACTGCTTCAATTGCGAGAGCACCGACTAACAAAACTGCTGCAATATGCGTCGCAGAAAGGACGCGATTTCGACGGGCGAATGTCGTGCCGTGGTGGAGCGAGAGCAGCGCCTGCGAGATAGAGGCCAGCGGGACGCACGTGTTTGCGGCACAGGCTACGAACCTCCTCCCGTGTTGCTGAAGCGCAATGTGTGTTATGTATGCATGAGCACAGGCGTCGGCTACCCATTACTAGAAAGCGCACGCAATGCCGTTTCTCTCCTTAATTGACGACGCTTTGAAGAAGTGCATACCGGGTACCAGTGTTGATTATGAGCTTGTTGATATCATCCTTACGCGGGATTCACGATTCGCTGTGTCCAAATATATGTTCACACCGTCAGCTACCACAACGGTTTAATCACGATCATGGGCTTTAGTCGTCGCGATAGAGACATGCTGTCAACATGGGTGCATCCACGTCAAACGGTGCTATAGCTGCCAAACACGAATAGACATTGTACAAGCTCTCATATACCACTACACAATAAGCACTACTTCTGTGAAGACACGTTTCACTTTCGTGTTATACCGATTCCTATGTCGGAGGGATCAGCCATGTTTTTTCGAGACCGGTGGCACACAATTCACCACCCCGTTAGAGTGTACTAGATTATTTTGAGTGGCGCAACCGGCGGCCGTGGAGCGGCCCATTGTGTGTAGAAAATAGCGGCGGCGCCGCAGTCGACTACTCTTGAAAACGTCCCCCGCCATCGCAGATGGCTACTTGCCAGTACGTTTCAGAGGTGGCGAGAGAGAGTAAAAAGAATTTAGAAATGAACGCTCCAACGCAACTGAACCACATTAACGTTCAAAAGACAATAAAACGACGCGCGCGGAAAGAAGAATAAATAAATAAATAAATAAATAAATAAATAAATAATATATATATATATATATATATATATATATATATATATATATATATATATATATATATATATATATATATATATTGCCGCGAGTGTTATATTTCATTAGTGAAACTTCACCCACAAAGACTGTGGGCAACGCGCTGCGCAGGCCTCGCCGTGATGTGTAGGAAGCTTCGCGATTGTTTTGGAAAAATCTGTTAAGATTGCGCGCCGCACAAGAGATAACGCCGCCACCAGCGATATCGCTGGAAAGTTCGATAGCGCCTGTATAAAAGCCGACGCGCTTGACTGCTTGTCAGTTGATCGACGGACGACGCCCTCTTCGCCGCTATCATTGTACAGCGTGTAATGCTGTAGTTCTAGTTCTCATTTTCCCGGCCACAAGTTCGGCCAAATAAACAGTTTCATTCTGCAAACGCCGACTGCTGTCTTCGTCGACGTCACAACCACGTGACATCTGGTGGAGGTGCTGCTTCATGATCCAGACGCCACCGCAGAGCGCTGACCCAAGCCCAAGCCGCGAAGAAGACGACTCTAAGGACAAACCGGATCCTCGAACCAGCCGCCGGCAGAAGGGACTACAACCAGAGTACGGGCTCCTTCCCGAAAACGCCAGGCAGCCGAAGACAGTCACATCGACCGCCGAGACGATGACTGACGCAGTGCCCCCTACGGCGATCGTGATGCAGCCACCCAGGGAGCCACCGACGTTCCGTGGTTCGCCATGTGAAGACCCCGAGACTTGGCTCGAGACCTTCGAAAGGGTCTCAACATTTAATAACTGGAACTGCAAGGACAAGCTGCGCCACGTATACTTCTACCTAGAAGACGCCGCGAGGACGTGGTTCGAGAACCGAGAATCCGCCCTACAAACATGGGATCTCTTTCGGACGACGTTCCTAAGCACGTTCACGAGCGTGGTCCGCAAGGAACGGGCCGCGGCTATGCTGGAGACCCGTGTGCAGCTGCCCAACGAAAATATTGCCATCTACACGGAAGAGATGAATCGCCTGTTTCGACACGCCGACCCAAGTATGCCCGAAGAGAAGAAAGTGAGGTTCCTCATGCGGGGTGTCAAACAGGAACTCTTCGCTGGATTGATAAGGAACCCACCGAAGACGGTCGCCGAATTTGCATCGGAGGCTTCCACGATCGAGAAAACGCTTGAGGTGCGAACGCGGCAATACAACCGCAGCTTCTCGGCTACAAGCTACGCCGACGTTCAAGCCCTAGGACCCGCCGACCTGCGTGAGACGATTCGAGCAATCGTGCAAGAGGAGTTGCGAAAAATTCTACCTCCGTCGCAGCCTCAAGTAGAGTCCATCGCCGACGTCGTGCGCCAGGAGATCCAGCATTCACTCGGCGCGCCTCAGCTAGCAGAGCCGCAGCCGCAAGCTATTAGCTATGCTGCTGCAGCCCGCCGTCATGCTCCTCCTCCACGCCCCCGCCAAGACGCCACGCCGCGACAGTACCGTCGCCAGACGCCGCCGCCGCCACCGACGCCCTACCCACCACCTGTCGGCCAGCGCAACACCCCGAGGAAGACCGATGTCTGGCGTGCCCCCGACAACCGCCCGCTCTGCTACCACTGCGGAGAGGCCGGCCACACGTACCGCCGCTGCCAGTACCGACAGATGGGACTACGCGGATTTGCTATCAACGCGCCGCGCCCGTAGCCAGGCGAACGGCCGCGCGACATCAACGACTACCTCACCGGAACACAGTGGCAAGAACGACGACCTTCCCGCTCGCCGTCGCCCGGCCGCTACATGTCACCGCACCGCCGGCCGTACACTGGCGCGAACCGGGGCCGCTCGCCTAGCCCGTATCCGGAAAACTAAGGGCAGCAACCGATGGAGGCGCGGTTGCTGTACAACGAAATACCGAAGACCCTCCACCGCCGACGCCGCCGCCACGACGAAGGCTTCAGGACACGACGCGAACCAGACAGACCCCTGACGACGAAATCTCGCGGACTGAAGAAGACCCGACGACGCAAAATGGAAGCAGCGGAACACACCGACGCAGCCGTGACCCCACGCCACGACCTAACTGCAACGCGAGACGACGAACTAGCGACCTCGACATTCTTATCGACGGCCACAGCATCACAGCTCTCGTCGACACCGGAGCCGACTATTCTGTCTTCAGTGGACCGTTCGCCACCAAGCTGAAGAAAGTACAGACCGCTTGGAGTGGACCCGAAATCCGGACAGCTGGAGGCCACCTGATAACACCGATTGGTGTCTGCACGGCCAGAGTCACCATCAATAACCGGACTTATCCTGCGAGCTTTGTAATCCTACAAAATTGCTCTAGGGATGTGATACTTGGAATGGACTTCCTAAGTGACCACGGCGCCGTCATCGACCTGAGGTCTGATTCGATAACGCTAACCTCAGACAAAGCGCTCCCGCCCCACGCGACGCCAGGGAACCATGCATTAAACGTGATAGAAGAGCAGGTGACCGTCCCGCCGCGCTCCAGCGTCATTATTTCCGTTGGCACCGAAAAACCTTCGAACATTGAAGGCGTCATCGAGGGCGATCAGCAACTACTCTTGAATCGTCAAATTTGCGTCGCAAGAGGTATAGCCGAACTGCGAGACGGTAAAGCAAAGGTAGTGCTGACAAATTTCAGCCACGAATATAGGCACCTCAACATTGGTACGACGGTCGCCTACATCGACGAATGTGTGGCCGCCAGCAATGCTTTCGCCCTCTTCGATGCTGCCGAACCTGCTTCAACGAATCAGGTCCCGAACCAGATTTGAACGTCAACCGGAGCCTCCCGAAGGTCATGCAAGACCAGCTGAAATCCCTGCTCCTGCAATACAAGGACTGCTTCTCGTCGTCATCACGAATTTGACAAAATCCGGTGGCGAAACACCGAATTATAACGGAGGAAAGTGCGAGGCCCCTCCGGCAGAGCCCCTACAGAGTTTCGACTCGAGAGCGCGACGCGATAAAGAAACAAGTCGACGAGATGCTACGCGACAACATCATCCAGCCGTCCAAGAGTCCGTGGGCGTCACCCGTGGTGTTAGTGAAGAAGAAGGACGGGACACTGCGCTTCTGCGTTGAATATCGGCGCCTGAACAAAATCACAAAGAAGGACATGTACCCCTTCCCACGAATAGACGACACCCTGGATCGACTTCACAACGCGACGTACTTTTCGTCGATGGACTACTGGCAAATCGAAGTCGACGAGAGAGACCGAGAGAAGACTGCCTTTATAACACCCGACGGCCTCTTTGAGTTCAAGGTCATGCCTTTCGGTCTTTGCTCGGCACCTGCGACGTTCCAGCGTGTCATGGACACCGTACTGGCCGGATTGAAGTGGCAGACATGCCTTGTGTATTTGGACGACGTCGTCGTGTTGTCCTCGACCTTCGACGAGCATCTCCGGCAGCTTGAGGCAGTACTTCAAGCAATCAAGGCCTCTGGACTGACCCTGAAGCCAGAAAAGTGCCGATTCGCGTACGACGAGCTCTTGTTTCTGGGTCATGTGATCAGCAAGTCTGGAGTGCGCCCAGACCCGCGGAAAACAACTGCCATCGCCGACTTCGCGCCACCCACCGACAAGAAGGCCGTGCGCCGATTTCTCGGCTTATGCGCCTATTACAGACGCTTCGTCAAAAACTTTTCACGTATCGCCGAACCACTGACGCTTCTCACGAAGAATAACGTGGAATTCAGGTGGGAAACGGCACAAGTGCAAGCCTTTCAAGAACTTAAACGACACCTGCAGACGCCACCCATACTTGCGCATTTCGACGATTGCGCCGATACGGAAAAACACACCGACGCAAGCAGTGTAGGACTCGGTGCCGTCCTTGTACAAAAGACTGACGGGCTTGAAAGGGTTATCAGTTATGCTAGCCGGTCACTATCCAAGGCAGAAGCAAACTATTCCACAACAGAAAAGGAATGCCTTGCCATCCTCTGGGCTACATCAAAGTTTCGCCCCTACCTCTATGGCAGGCCCTTCAAAGTTGTCAGTGATCATCACGCCTTATGTTGGCTAGCTAACTTGAAGGACCCTTCAGGTCGTCTCGTACGATGGAGTCTGAGGCTTCAAGAATTCGACATTACCGTCGTGTAGAAGTCCGGACGAAAACACTCTGACGTCGACTGCCTGTCTCGTGCCCCCGTCGACGCGCCGCCGCAAGACAACGACGATGACTGCTTCCTCGGAACTATAAGTGCCGATGACTTCGCCGAAAGGCAACGGGCCGACGCGGAACTGGGGGGCCCTATTGAGTACCTCGAGTGCAAGACCACCGTTGTTCCGAGGATATTCAAGCGAGGACTGCCGTCGTTTTTCTTACGGAACGGCGTTCTCCTGAAAAAGAACTTCTCGCCACTGCCAACGGACTACCTTCTTGTCGTGCCCTCATCATTGCGACCAGAAGTCCTCCAGGCCCTACACGACGACCCGACGGCTGGACACCTCGGTGTTTCCCGCACGCTCGCCAGAATACAGGAAAAATACTACTGGCCACACCTTGCTGCCGACGTCGCCCACTACGTCAAGACTTGCCGAGATTGCCAGCGACGGAAGACACCGCCGACTAAGCCAGCGGGACTTCTGCAGCCAATCGAACCACCGCACCGGCCGTTCCAGCAAATCGGAATGGACCTACTGGGGCCGTTCCCGACGTCGACTTCCGGCAACAAGTGGATTGTCGTAGCGACTGACTACCTCACCCGCTACGCCGAGACAAAGGCCTTGCCCAAAGGCAGTGCCTCCGAGGTAGCCAAGTTCTTCGTGGAGAACATCGTCTTGCGTCATGGCGCCCCAGAGGTCCTTATCACAGACAGAGGTACCGCCTTTACTGTGGACCTAACTCAGGCGATCTTGAAGTACAGCGAGACGAGCCACCGCCGCACCACCGCCTACCACCCGCAGACCAATGGCCTCACCGAGCGTCTAAATAAGACCATCGCCGACATGCTCGCCATGTACGTCGACGTTGAGCACAAGACGTGGGACGCCGTCCTTCCGTACGTGACCTTCACTTACAACACGGCCGTCCAAGAAACGACGCAGATGACGCCGTACAAGTTGGTCTACGGAAGGAGCCCGGCGACGACGCTCGACGCCATGTTACCCAACGTCACCGACGAAGAAAATGTCGACGCCGCCGCTTACTTACAACGTGCCGAAGAAGCTCGACAGCTGGCCCGCCTGCGCATCAAGACCCAGCAGCACACCGACAGCCGTCGCTACAATCTTCGACGACGCTTCGTCGAGTACCAGCCCGGCGACCGTGTCTGGGTTGGACGCCAATACGACGACGCGGACTGAGCGAGAAGCTTCTTCGACGATACTTCGGACCGTACAGGGTACTTCGACGTCTCGGCGCACTCGACTACGAGGTTGTCCCCGACGGCATCACGAACTCCCAGAGGCGCCGAGCTCGACCCGAGGTCGTGCATGTAGTGCGCCTTAAACCGTACTATGCTCGTTAGCGCACCTGAGGACTCTAATGTTTGCTTTCTTTATTAGTTTTCTTTAGTATTGCATGTATTCATGCTCTGTTTTTAAGCATCGGGACGATGCTTTTTCAGAGGGGAGCATTGCCGCGAGTCTTATATTTCATGAGTGTAAACTTCACCCACAAAGACTGTGGGCAACGCGCTGCGCAGGCCTCGCCGTGATGTGTAGGAAGCTTCGCGATTGTTTTGGAACAATCTGTTAAGATTGCGCGCCGCACGAGAATGTTTCAGCTTTGTCGAGAGATAACGCCGCCACCAGCGATATCGCTGGAAAGTTCGATAGCGCCTGTATAAAAGCCGACGCGCTTGACTGCTTGTCAGTTGATCGACGGACGACGCCCTGTTCGCCGCTATCATTGTACAGCGTGTATTGCTGTAGTTCTAGTTCTCATTTTCCCGGCCACAAGTTCGGCCAAATAAACAGTTTCATTCTGCAAACGCCGACTGCTGTCTTCGTCGTCGTCACAACCACGTGACAATATATAAACAAGGCGTGCGCGGCGTTCGGCGCGCGTTGCGCAAAAAAAAAGAAGGTGCGCGGCGCAAATAAACAGTTTCGAAACGTGCATAGTCGTTTGCGTTCCATTTGTAAGGAGCGTGGTTGGTTGGTTGTATTCGTACACAGAACAACTGCGAATATAAAAAAAAGTTTTTAACACGAAAGTGTTTTATGCCGGGGTCCACCAAGACTTCAGTGACGTACTTCCGTCACGGAAATGACGTAGAAAAATTATACACAATCAGATGACAAAGAAAAAAGGTACCGTCAACGGGCATCGAACCCATGACCGCTCGGTCCGCAACCACACATGCCGGGAACGCTATCCACTGCGCCACGGTCACAAACTCTGGAGGCTTTACGAACGCGCCTTTTATATCTACCACTCTCCCGGTCGGCTGGGTGGTGTTGACCTCTGGGAGTGGTAAGGTAAAGTAATTCGTCATTGCTGTGGCCTCCGCGACTAGCACCTGCAACGCGTTACGCGTCTCTCCCATTCGGCGCGTTTTCAATAGAAGTTGAATTTTGTCAATGCCTTAACACACCGCGAGGTGGCGACCTTTGCCCAAGCGTCGTAAAAGCCTCGGCGTCGCTCAGAATCACGCTAATACAAACCAAAAATAGCTCTGCGACGCGCGCCTGCCTCACCTGGCTGATTGCGTTCCATGCCCACGCGCTCGCCCCGAGAAAAAAATCACAGCATATCCACGGAGTGAATGATGATGAGTGGGCGAAGCTGCGGAGGTTCACCGGTAAACCGTGAATCTTCCGTGAATTCTGCCCAGTACATCATCACCGACGTGAGATCGGGCGCGTTTATACTAAAGGTTCGATGAGTTATGACGACTTGCAGCTCACTTTAATTTTACATGTACGCTGTGAATTTTCATTGTTTAGAAAACCAATGCTTTAGAAAACATCTGGCGTCTTTCGTTAAGCAGCTGGCGTATTTTTCGTTTTGCTTTAGAAACATCTGGCGTTCTTTCGTTTTTCTTTTACAAAACATCTGGCGTCTTTCGTTGGTTTATTTCATCAATCAACGGCGTTTTGAACAAATTTTTATTGTTTAATCACGCACAGGAGAAATCTCACCAGGCACTACCTTGGAGGTAAAGAATGGCTGCTAATGGGAATGAGAGACAGAAGAAGTCGGCTTTTAGCTAACGCTGCGAATTTTTTATTGTTCAACAACGCACAGGAAAAATCTCCCACCGGCACCACCTTGGAGGTCAAAGCGTAAGACTGGTTACTCACTACGTCTACGACTACGAGGGACGAACGGGTGCCGCCTTAAGGAGCTTCGCCCCTAAAATCGCGGCCGGGCTACCAGGGCGGCATGACGCGCTTTGCGTTTCCCTCTAATCCGGCCGTGGTGTTCAATCACATTTTAACATGCCGCGGGATGGCGACCAAGTTCTGCGTCCAATATGCGACGCTCTTCTGGCTATCACACCTCGTTCTCTGATTACGCTTTCACCGTTGACTACTGCTACCGCAAGGGTTTGCTTAATCATTTAACATGGACGTTAGTCGCCGGGATGGAGATGTACCACCAATCATCAAAGTGGGTGCATACATGTTAAACGGCGCCATTAGCTGCCAGACATCAATATACATTGTGCAAACTCTCTTACATCAATGTACAGTAAGCATTCACTTACTTCTGTAAGGGCACGCGTTGCTTTCGTGTATTCCGATCCTATGACGGAGGGATCAACCGTGTTTTTTTTTACGACGCGCAGAGTGATTATACGTTGTCGTGCTGTGGTGAAACGCGACAATAATGTAGTTCTAGAAAACGCTTTTGTTAACCTGCCGTTTCTTGAAATTTGCTCTAAGCATTTCTTCAAACTGCACGCAACGTATGCAGAGTTAAGCTCATGGAATTCTCGCACTGCCTACGACGTCAATGGAACGGCGAATTTGTGCAGGTCGTCAACGGAGGTGGCTTGCTCAGAAGCAAAGCCCATGACCGCTCCCCCAGTTTCACTTTACGTTTCACCGCCTTCGTTCGCAGTAGCGACTGTTGAACATTCCTCGGCCGACGACGCATTGCCCTGCTCGATGCGACGTCGTTTCCTTTCACTGTGGTCGTCAGACGCAAGCTGACGCCGTTTTGTCTGAGGCCGCGGCACCGGTATTTCCTTGGAGAGATGTGACGCTGCATTCGGTAAAATTGTCGGCACTGCATCAAGTCGAATAGACGGCTTTTCTCTCGGCACTCGAAATGCATGTAGTCTCTCTCGATGAAGTGAGGCTCAAAGTGATCAATATTCACACACAGCGCTATCAGCACCGAGGGACTTCTCAAGTCGTCGTCACAAGTTTCTTTCCCACGCAAGTTCTCGCTCTTTATCATTGGGAGTAGGTTGCCTTGATGCGCGCTTTCTATGCGCATCGACACACACAAAACGAGCTTTAAAAAGCGATATCCTGCGGCCTTGGTTCATGCGGGCGTACACAGTGTTGCACCCGGGCGCGTAGCAGTGATTTGAACACTGTTCTCTTTTTTTTCTTTTTGCATTTAGGTCACTGATGCGCGGCGCAATTTGCAGACGCGAACGCAAGCGAGTCGGAGCATGCCAACTTTACTCGGCGCGGCCGGGCAAGGGGGGAAACGCGCGCGTTCCTTCATTTGCGCGTGTCGCGTCCCCGGCCGTGTTCAAGATTATGCGACGCCAGCGCCGCCGCTACTTTCTTCACAAGAGGGGACACCGATCAGTGCTGGGCAGTATCGAAGATACATGTATCTTCTATACTATCCTAGATACTCTTTGGGTATCTTGTATCTCTATCGCGATACGTCTTGCAAAACGAGTATCTGTATCTGTATTTCCGATACATTCAATAATGTATCGTGTATCTTAAGATACAAGATACTGCTATAGAAACACCACCGTGCGAAACAATAAACGTCGACCGGAATTCAGGTTCTCAAGATGATATTGCTGCCACTAAGCCACCTGAATAAAACTAACGACTGTAACATTCTTGTATATTTCCGCCAGAGCGCTCAAGCGAGCACAGGCGATGATGTTTAAGCGTCCCTATTGGTGGAGCAGAGTCACGTGATGGCGCTCGAGCCAGCGCGACAAAAACAAGCGTGCAAACGTCTACGCGCAGCCAATACTCTTTTTTCTAGATGTTTTCTTTCTTTTTAGTTGTGTTGATGTCATGACACTTGTTCATAGACCCTGCACTCTGCTGCGTACTCCAATGCGTGCGGCGTCTTTCGCACAAATTCTCATGCCGCTATACTGTTGCTATTGAAGTTTGTCTTGCGTGATGTTTCGTTGCAATATCTCAAGAATGCAAAAATGGGGCTCCTTTGGGTCTCGCGCCTTTCACACATCAGCGATTTGAAAGATCTTGTGGATGCAAGCTTGACTTACATAGTACGATGAGACTGACTTACACGCAAACGAGATTCTAACAACTGTCCCACTATCGATGCTGACGTTAGATGCAATAGAAGAAGCATTTGTAACAGGAAATATTTTGACGTACTGTGTCTTTGTTCTTCCTGCTAAATTATTCGAAAAGTTCTTTTAATGATAGCTTGATTGTTAGCACAAGTGCTTTCTTTGCTGTCATCCGTTTGCATCCCATACACAACCTATTCATCTGCATAGTTTTTCGTCCATCTGTTTATTGTAATATGTCTTTTGTAACCTGCTGCTAAAATACGTTCTCTGCTTTATTCTGATTTTTTCACTGTCTGCGAACGTGGTTTTATTTCATATTTCGCGGGATTTCTCTAAAAGCCCGAAAAAATTCACTACGCAGCATGTACGCTACCAAAAAAAATTGGGTCGGTCGTTTTTAAATTCGCTCTACGATGTGTCGAAGCACAGTTGGCCCTAAAGTGAATATTAAAAATGTCGGATAGTTGACCTTATTTAATTAACCAGTTAAGCTTAGTACAAAACGAACCATAACGAGTGCCACATGACGGCAAACCAAATACCTTTGGTTTCATTCAGCGGCGGTTAGCCACTTGTTTTTTTTTTATTATTGGGTTCTACATACGTGAAACACCCTGTATACTTATTTACATTGATTGTTTAATACGGAACCACCTTGCTATTTGACTTAAATATATTCGTTTTCCTTTTTTTAGGTCACCTTAAAGTATTTTCATTTTCACAAATCCGCAGGTAAGCAGAGCTCGAAGTCGCAATAGTGTGAATAGCAGTGATAACCTGCGGCGTTTTGTGCCGAGAGTGCGTCTGAGACGTTTCATAGCGGCTCACGTTCTCTCTGAGAACAAATGGTAAAAGATTGCACGTTAGTGAATATGTTGCTAACGAACGTTTTACGCCAGCAGATAAGTAAAATATGAAAAATCACTGCAGCTTTATGTCTTCAATTAATTGTGAGCGCCCGCTATGTAGTTCATCGTCTTTACACGAATCACGATGCGTCACAAACAATACCGCTACCAACGTTGTTGCTGCTGCACACCTGTCGGTGGATGCGGTATTACGAAAACAATACTCTTGCGGACAAGGTAAGACTGCACAGCGGTATTTGCGCCATCGTGCAAAGGCACTTGCAAGTAGATGGTAACCAGCTAGCTGGTCGCCAAGTAGAGCAGCGAGACCAATAAACTACAGAAGTGTCAAGCAAAAAGAACTAACAGCGCAGCAGTTAAAGAGCTGTCATGTTCAGCAGCCAAAGAAATCCCAATAAGTCGTTTAGAAATGAAACTAATACGTCTTCAGCAAGAAGTTTGTATCTTGTGATACAAACAGGTATTTTGTTAACATTAAACAAGCTGGTCGCAGTTAAGAAATTTTCAAGTGAACACATTTCTACATAGGCCTTTGCTGCTTCATTATATAGATATATAACAGCAAACTTTGCAAATGTATCGAAGTATCTTAAGATAACATTGGGAAGTATCGTATCGGATGCAATTATTCCGCGAGTATCTGTATCTGTATCTCAAGTAACTTCTTGCCCGAGTAGCTTGTATTGTATCGCGATACAATTTCAAAGTATCTTTGCCCAGCCCTGACACCGATTTGCAAGGTGCGCCGGCTTCGGTTTGCGCCACTCAAAAGATTCTAGTACACTCTAACCCCGTTATAGAGGGACGCTTCTAACACCCAGCCATCCATCCATCCATCCATCCATCCAGAGCACCGTGAGAGGAAAGTGGGAAGGATAAAAATTGGGGGACCATAAGCTTCGCTTTTAAGAGTTGAACGCTATAGCAAAATCCGGCCCCTAATGCGCACTTCAACCACTAAGTGCATACTATTAATGTTTGTCGTTACACACACACACCCACACACAACACACACACACACACACACACACACACACCACACACACACACCACACACACACCACACACACACACACCACACACCCACACACACCACACATGTGTGTGTGTGCGCGCGCGCGATATATCTGTCGTAATGGTACAGGTTTTCGATCAAAGCACTTCCCTGTGCTAGAACGGCAGACATGTTTCTCACAAGCCTCACAGATGGCAGCACATTATCTAACGTTTGCTGTTTGCTTGATATGTTTCCCGCTAGATGGACACAGTTGTCCATTTTTGGAGTTGTTTGCAAGTTTGCGTGTTTGCGTGTGTGGTTTTTAGCGGGGGTGCGATTGGTGCACTATCCGACTTTTTCGAAGCATGGCGTCGCGCGAAGACGTAGTTTGATGGTAGTTCGATGGCATCGCCAATGCGCCTACAAATCGCCGAATGGGCTCATTTTCGTCTTGACACCTGCCGAGCAAAATGCGTTAAGGAGACTCCTTCCACTCCATGGCATTTATGTAGTGTTCGTTTCCAAAGCAGTTGCAAGTAACATCGTCGCTTTGTGGTAGGACACGTGCTTGCCACGTAAACGGCCCGGGTTCGATCCTGAATGGGACCGAAGATTTTTATTGTTTACTTTATTTGCATCTTTCTCGATGTTTCGGTAACGGACGATCTAACAAACGACGCTGTCACCGACGCCGATGGCCGAATTTCTGCGAAACGAGCTCTCTACGCTATTGCATTAAAAGGCGCGCCCATCCAGCCTCCGTTATGTGTTTGACGGTAGCTTAGTGGGCTAAACGCCCGCCTGCCATTGTCGCGGACCGATAGGTCGTGGGTTCGACTACTGTCAACGGAACTTTCTCGTAATAGTTTTTTTCTTTGCCATCTGATGGCATTAATTTTGCTGACGTACTTCCGTGACGGAAATATATCATGAAAGTCTTGGTGGACCCCAGCATAAAACACTTTCGTGAAAACAGCTCGGTATAAGCTGCCGATAGGAAAGGAGAACTGCTTATAGTGGATTTAGGTAGACCAGACGGGCTATTCATCTGCTTTTAATATGCTTTAAGATAATCTCTGATGCATGGAGTGCGTTTGTGGGTTGGAGGTGAACGCGCTCCTTCGTCTCGTCTCTCTGGTCCGGATTCCCGGTGTTTTAAACCCTCGGAGGTCGCATAACCAATGCACAGCAAACGCAGAAGCACGCGGTTGACATAAGATAGCCTTTCGGCATTAAGAAATAGTCTTCACAAATATAAATTTGCGAAACAGTTATTTTGTACTCAGGTTACTCTGAAACAATTGCGTGCATGTGAGCGCCTATAAGGATCATTGCTCTGGATATCGTAGGCAATGCCGAGAGAACGGCCGTAGGCGTTCCTCGCGGGTTTGAACTTCTTCCACAGTTATGAGTCAATTATCATGTAGCGCAGCTCGAATTTCCACTACCAAACCGCCCAGAGTCAGTGAGGAGGCCCAGCGTTCAGTGAGGCAGCCATCTTGTTGGTCGGCAGGTCCTGAAACAGGGAATGTCTCGGCGCAATTTAGACACGCCTGCACATTCACTCGTGCAACATGGTGCGTAGCAGGCGTTGAGACACTGATTAAAGGGACACTAAGAAAATAACAATTTATGTCAGAGTGAAAGTCCAATGTATGACAACTTCTAAAACGGCAGTATTATCAACAGCAGTGCCCTACTTACCGAGAAATTAAGCTAAATGTATCACATGATGAGCGCCACGAGTGGGACATTTTCGAAGTGATCCCGATGACGTATAAGTCGACCTACAATAAATCACTAGTAATCAAACTAGCAGCAGTAAAAAAGAACCTTCCGAGCATCAAAAGACGTAATAAAATGCTGTTGTTCGTTTCCGCTTGATTCATGAAAAAAAAAACATCCGTGGCGTTGCCATGGGGAACGGCGCGCGTGCTTCAAAGGTTCCGTTTTCGCCGAAATGCGCCTCGCCCGTCTCAGTGGTAGTTTCGTATCGCGTACTGCCCGCGTGTGTTTTGCGCGCTCGTAAAGTCGCTCTGACAAAAAGTTCGACAAAATGCCGCATGAGCTTCGTCGCCCGACACCGCACTGCTGGTTTCCTCGCTGCTTTCGGGCTCGGGAGAGTCGCTGCCGAGGCTGCTATCGTAGTACGCCACGACGCCGGCACTACGAGCCCTCAGCAGCATACCGCGTTCTCGGGGCTCAAGTCGCTGAATTGGAGCCAGCGTCGCGAGCCAAGTCTCGTTGTCAATTCTCCGTCCACATCCATTACGGCGATTGCGGCAGCTTCGATGGCTTCGATGGCCGTTGTTGCTACTGTGGGTCCGCTACTTCCGCTGCTGCTATAGTGTCGGCGGCCGCGCAGTAAAAGCGGGCAACGTTGGGCACGGCAGCAGTGACGTAGGAGTCGTATTTTCAGGCGGAGATTTGAAGCGCGCTAACGCGATGCGGACCACTAAAAACTTGATTTTATTTCAAATAAGCACTTCCTTGGCACAAAAGCAGCACTACGAGGTTTCTGGACAGCTATTTCAACAATCAACGTCGACTTAATATTTGCCTTTAGTGTCCCTTTAATGCTCAGTAGTCCATAAAACGTGATTAAAACTGTTGCAGTGACTCGGCTCAGCTCGGCTACGCCAGTATAGCGTAGCGTTAGCAAAGATTCAGCTGATTGTTCTTAGCTTTCCTGATTGTCTAGGATTAGCTTGATTATCATGCTTACTGCTGCTCCAATGACCCACACATGGTATACATATTATGTGGCACATGCATATTTATTACGGGCGAAGCTCCTTCAGGTGTGGGTCTGTCCCTCCTCTGTAGTATGTAGTAGTAGTAGTGGTAGGTAGCCACCTCTAGTCCGTGGAGTGAGGCTTGGAGTAAACGATGGCGCTGTCCTAGCCACCTCTAGTTCTCAGGAAGATCCCTAGATGGCGCGGAGGCGCCCGCTGCGTTGCAGATGCGTGCTCTAGCCCCCCCCCCCCCCCTCTCGCCTCGCGACGCTGACGCGCCGCGCTCGCTGCGTTGCAGATGCGTGCTCTAGTAGTCCCCCCCCTCTCTCTCGCCTCGCGAGGCCGACGCAGGCAGCGTCTGCTAGCGAGTTTCTTGATTGAAAAAACCAACTGCTCGCGCTGCACAACCGTTCACTGACCACCCCGTATATATAGGCACTGGATTTTGACCTCCAAGGTAGTGCGTGAGATTTCTCCTGTGCGTGATTAAACAATAAAAATTCACAGCGTACATCTAAAATTAAAGCGAGCTGCAAGTCGCCATGACTCTCATCGACCCTTTAGTATAAACGCGCCCGATCTCACGTTCCCTCCGGAGCTTCGCACCACTCATCATCATTCACCCCGTGGATGCGCTGTGAATTTTTCGCCAGGCAACTACTTCGGGATTCGATGAGTTAAGCTGCTCCTCTCTTCTGCGCCGTTGAGCAGCACTTGCGCTGTCCTTCTCGATGGCTAAACCACACTGGCAAACGACAGTCAGAGGCGCTATCAAGTGGCTCCAGCGCAGTGTCAGACGGAGACTGCACAGCAAAGGCGAATAGCTGCGCGCGCGCCGGCGCCAGTACGTCTACCTCGGCTAAGACGTCACTCTTCTGGAAAGCGCACACCGGCGGCAATGAGTCACGCGCGGGAGGTGCCGGCTCCGATGCGCCAGCTGTGTGACATCACTGATCATCGCGCATGCGCAGCACGGCTCTTGAGGAGCCACGCGAAACTGGCTCGGCTAGGCCAGTGTAGCTAACGCTACAAAATACGCAATTACAAGTTTTTGTAGGCAACGACGCGCGCGCGCGCCAGATGCAGGCGCTCTCGACAGCTTCAGTATATACTGACTACAGCGCCGCCGCTACGATCGCCCTTCGGATCATCACACGAGATGCCGCGTAGCATCTTCGCTCATTCCAGTGCCCACCTCTAGTACCTGTACCAGAGCTAAACGAGCTAAACATTAATCAGCATTCGGTCCGGTCCCCCCAGTATTGGGCGTGAGTCACCACTGGAAAAGCTGGCACCACTGTCGGCGTGACGTGCTAGGCAGGATGAGCTGTGGTCGTCTGCTTCGGGCACGAAGCAAGAATTCTTGAGACGGCAAAACTCGCTCGAGCGTCCTAATAAAGTCACGCAATCGGGCAAAGCACTGACGCGCCCTCTGTCGTGAAAGGCCCCTAGCGAAGAAGGAAAAATGCGTGCGTTGCGCTGTGCCAAGAAGCTCGCCGGTTCAATGGCATTTGGCACCCATTCGCTGTTCGTTGTTTACGTGCAAGTTGGTGTGTTGCTCTGTGTTCTCGCGAACTCGAAAATTTTCGGGAAATTAACGGAATAAGTGCGGACATTTTGCACTAAGTTGCGCAAAGCTTGGCACAGCGAAGCACGGCCCTGTCGCCGCTCGTTCTCCCCGTCGACCGACACGTTTGTCTCAAGCTGCGCGGCTTCCTCCTCGCTAGTACGCACTGTCTTAGGACGCCCCGTGACTATCTGGACATGATCGGGCGCCTCGTGAGGAACTTGTTTGCGGTAAAAATATTTCTGTTTTGCTTTTTTATCTTTTGTTGATGTTCTGTCTCTCTTTCTTTTCTTTCAGCATTTCTATCTCGCTATTTCTGTCCATATAATTGCTATCGCAATAAAAAGAAACGACCGAGCAGACCGACACAAGAGGACAGAGCCCTCTGCTCGGTCGTATCTTCTTTCCCAGTAATGCGCTATTGGTCGCGAGATCAACCTATTGGTAGCAGCACCATCACTCCGCTAGAGTGGATACGTCGCCCGTGTGGTATGTGGAAGTGCACGGGGCTGCTGTTGATATATCGTCATTCTGCACTCCGCAGCTGTCGTAAACGGGAGGTTTTGTTTGGTACCACAATGCCGCACAAAAAACCAGAGGCACGTGTTTCATTCCTATTCCGGCGACGCGGAACATCGCCGAGAGTTGCTTTTCAGGCGTCGAAACGGCAAGGCGCCTTCTGACCGTGCGCAGCAAGCATTTCAACAACGGGGGGTTTCGCCGTGCGTTGACTAAATGTGTTCATGGTCAAACAAATACGATACCACATTTATCAGTCTTAGTATGTAAACTGCGCACTGCGTGCGTGAGCACCATTGCAGTCCGCTAAATATTGTGGCGACATGGCCAGGGCTGCCAGTCGTGACTTTCTTTTACATACTTTGGCAAGTAAATGAGTCTAGTCTACAAACATGTAATTTGTTCTACATCCTTCATGCACCACCATCGCAGTGAAAGCAAGGTGTGTACGCGCTAGCTGCGAATCCAATTAAAGGAGCATCACGGCGTCTTACTGTAGCGTGCGCGTTTTCCGTCGTGCTTACTCAGCTACGAGAAGCGTTCACAGTGTTTCGAAGTATAAATATGAGCAACCAAACTTGTCCAGTTCGTGCATGATCTCGTACAGAACAAAAATGTCGTTTCACGCGCCATAAACCGACGGACCATATAAGCGATGAATGAACATGCGTGAGCGAGTTTATCGCCATTTCTCATGTTCTCTGAATTTTTAATGGATCTTCTAGAAATGACTGTTACCTGATATACTGCTAAAATAGAAGTTGCCGCAGCGCATATGTTGTCAGCGTCGCAACGTGCGATATGACAAATGCAATACGCGCCACGACCAACCATATCCCGAACATCTTGTGGTTTTATTAGTATCCTGCACGGCATGCGCAGTTCAGTTCTCCTATTTGTCTCGTCAGACAACTTGAGGTAATTATTTTGTTGGTCTTTGCTAAGCCCGGAAGACTGGAACATGAATGGAATAACGGACACGGAACCGTCAGAGTAGCATGTCGAAGAAATGGCACTGAATTAAATAATGTGGCCCATCGCAACAACTCGTCACCGTCGAAAATACACGTGACACAGTCCCCAACATGAGTCAGAAATGTGCTCATAGGCAAGGGTATGTGTCACCGAATGACAAATATCAGCCTCACAGCACGTTGAAAAGGGACAACACTTTGTGGTGTAGTCGCATTAAAGGAATGCTTTTTGCATAGCTACTAAAAGAAAGCAATCTACTATACGAGCTTCTATTACAAAAAGGAGAGAATAAGCTTACTCACAGTGCCCCCGAAAACTTTCACTGTCAATTTTCGAACAACAACGCACAAAACCACTGCTGTTCGAGCGGCGACGGGGCCACGGGCCGCCGGCATCCACACCAGCGTTACTGGTTTAGTAACGTTGATCCAGTAGCGTTGTAATGGAACTAGTAACGTTGATCGACACTTCCGGATTCCATCCTTCGCCGCTAGATGCCGACTTTGTTCGATCTCGAGGCCAATACCAGTTCGAGTGCGACGAACCATCTCGCCCAATATTCAACGCTTGTGGGTGCGTAGGAGCCCGGTGACCAAGTCGGTAGGATCTGACGTCGCGGTGTGTGATGGCATGCAGCAAGAAATTCGCCTGGTAGACGGAGTGGTTCCCCGTATACGAGCTCTGCGGGTGTAGCCTGAACGTCCGGCTTGAAGGTGGCGCGAAGACCTAGGGCGACGGCTAGGATGCCCTCAAGCAAGGTTGAGTCCAGGTGCACGTGATGGCTGCTTGAACTTGCCGGTGGAAAGCCTCGATCATCCCTTTGGAGCAGTAGGGGTGGTACTGGTGGTGCTCAAGCGCTCAAATCCGGTGGTCAGCCCGAGGAGCCTGACAAGTTGCGATTCGAACTGTCGCCTTTGGTCGGTGGTGACACGGCGAGGAGAGTCGAAGCGAGCAATCCAACCTGTGAAGAAGGCCGAGCGACTTCTTCCGCGGTGACTCCTTCGAGGGGACATGCCTCAGGCCATCGAGTATACCGATCGATGGCGGTGAGGCAGTAGCTATAGGGTCCAGCTGGGGGGAAGGGTCCTATGATGTCGAGGTGGACGTGTTGAAAACGACCAGAGGGCTGAGAGAATGCTCCTCCGAGCGGTGATGTGACGTGCCTGGTGACTTTAGCGCGTTGGCACTGAATGCAGGAGCGCGCCCAGGTGTGGTAATCCCGCGCATGGAGGGCCACATAGCGGTCAGCCACGAGGCGTGTAGATGCGCGTATGCCGGGATGAGTGAGGTTGTGCAGCTGGTTGAAAAGGTCACAGCGATGGGACATAGTCACATAGGGCTTCGTCCTGTCGACATGTCGCAGTTGCATGTGGTTGTCGATGCAGGTTTGGCACTTGTTGCAGCTGTAGTGAACACCCTCCTTTAAGAAGTTCCTTTAAGAAGTTCCTTTAAGAATTGAGGAACCGCTTTAAGAAGGTCCGTAGCCTGAGGCTTGGCGAGGACGTCAGCTGTTATCTGCAAAGAGCTGATAGCTGCCACACGTGAAAGTGCGTCGGCGACCACATTGTCTTTCGGCTGATGTGTTGGATGTCAGTGGTAAACTGCGCAATGAACGAGAGATGTTTCTGCTGAACCGGCGGGAATTTGTCGCGTAGTTGAGAAAAGGCGTAGGTCAGACGTTTGTGGTCGGTATAGATAGTGCAGTGCTGTGCTTCTAAACTGTGGCGAAAGTGTTGAAGAGCTTCGTATATCGCCAGAAATTCTCTGTAGTAAGCTGGCGAACTCGTCGGGGCGGGTGTCGTGGTTTCGTTAGTGGAACTGGCCGCGGATGAGCTAGTTTCCGAGCTGAGAGTTTCTTGGAAAAGAACGACAAGAGCTGCCAGGACTCGCTGCATGAGGGCGGCGTCGACGGCAAAACTGGAGGCGTCCGTGAACAGTCCCGATGGAGCGTCTGGCATGGGATGAAAAAGAAGCGTGGCGATGACAGAGCAGCTTTGCATTCTTCAAAAGTATACGCTAAAGCCTTAGTCCACCTGACGGGTTGGTTTCCACGTAGACCAGCCAATGCATCATGGAGGGAAGCCTGGTAGTCGGCGGCGTGAAGCAAAAAACGAATGTGAAAGTTGAGCCTGCCCAGGAAACGACGAAGGTCTTTACTGGTGGTTGGTTGAGGGTAGTCCATCAAATCTGAGATGCGTTGAGGCAAGGGTCGAATTCCCTCTGATGAGACTTCGTGGCCGAGGAAATGGACGGTGGAAGCGCCGAGCATGCGAGTTCGGGCGTTGTCGACTATGCCATGGTAATCGAGGCGTTGGAACAGTAGACGAAGGTGCCAGTGGTCTTCTTCGGCCTTACAGGAAAATACCATTATGTCGTCAAGGTAGGCGAAGCAGAAGTCGCGCCCGCGGACGACATCGTCAATGAGGCGCTGAAAAGTTTGCCCAGCGCTCCATAGGCCAAAGCTCATGAGGGTAAATTCCAACAAGCCAAAGCGGGCAATGATTGCAGTTTTCGGGACGTCGTCCACATTGACGTGTATCTGCGTGTAGGCTTTCACCAAGTCTAGCACGGAGAAAACGTGGCAGCCATGAATACCATAGGCTAAATCGCGTATGTTGTGAACGGGGGACCTGTCCGGGATGGTGCGCGTGTTGAGGGCACGGCAGTCGTCACAGGGCCGCCAGCCTTCGGTCTCCTTTGGGGCAAGGTGAAGTGACGATGCCCATGAGCCGTCGGAGCGGCGGGGCGATTCCTTCGCGGAGCATGGCCTCAAAAACTCTTTAGCTATGCGACTGCGCTCGGGGCAAGGCGACCAGCGCGGCAGAAAACCGGGGGACTGAAGTGGTTCGGTTGTATTGCATGTTGGTGTGCTGCACGTTGCGTGGCTGCCCACTGGGGCGTGTCAAACCGGGAAGTTCGTCGAGGATGTCGTGGTACGGCGAATGATTTTCGACACTGAGCACCTTGCGCTTGGCTGGTGGGTGGTCACTCGCTCTCCTGGCGAAGAATGTCCCGTTGTCGAATCGATGAGACCGTGGTTGCGACAGTCCGGAAGGAGGTTGTAGTGTGTCGAATTTCCCGCGCTCATCCCCCAAGAAGAAGAAAACATCATGCGGCTGCGCTCGTGAGCTCGTTCTAACACAGGACGAAGGACCTGCCTTTACGTTCTGGGCTCATGCGGACGCTAATAAACAACTGTTTGAGCTTCAAAGTTCGCGTGGGCTGTTTTTTGCAACATATTTTACCTGGGCGCCGTTAAGCCGGGAGGCGACAGCCGGGAGCTACCGTCAAGGGACATCACTGTGGCTACTTACTGGAAACAGCCGCGAACTACGAGGCCTACCAATCATCTGACCGCCATGGACAGGCTCAAGACGAAAAGGACCATGCGAAGGGCCAAGAACACCAAGCTCACTCAAGAAGCAAGTGCGCTACTTGAGAATGATGACGCGACAGTGCGACAGATCGACTCGATTTATGAGAGGATCAAGAGCAATAACGAGGAGCTGAAGAAGAATAATGACGAGATGGAGAGCCACATACGTGACAAAGCATTCGGGGCGGAGTACACTACAGTGACTGCATATGATGACAACTCGACCCGTATCTTGGCCGAGCTCCACAGCAAACGCCGCCAGCATAGCGAAACATCTGAAGTTGCGTCGCCTATCGAAGTTTGCGACGTGCCAGCGGCTATTGGCCTGCTGATAGGCCAGGAGCCAAGTAACCGAAGCTGACAAATAATTCTTTCTGTGGCGACTTGTGCAAGTGGGAAGGAGTTCTGGGAGCAATTTGATATGGTCATCAACTAGAACGGCAATCTTACAACTAGCGACCAATTTAACTACCTGAGGCTGTTCTTGAAAGGAGACGCGGCGGCAGCTATAGCGGGCTTACTATCACCGAAGCAGGTTACGAAGACGCGTTGGTCATGCTGAAAAGACGTTTCGGCGACAAAAAGCGCTTGGATCGATGCTATGCTACGACCATGTCATGTGGCAATGCCCTCAGCAGGACGTCGCATAGCATCGATGAGAAGGACGACTTGGTGACACCAAGCGCCTCTAGACCCCGCGTATTAATCAGCGCATTAATCAGAAACCTACCGCTATTAGAGAAGAAGACGCTTCTCTCCGCCGACATGCGATGCTTTCGATGCACCTGTAAAGGTCACCGAGCAAGGGATTGCAGGCATAGAATTGCATGCTCGGGCTGCGGAGGTCTTCATGCATGCAGTATGTGCGACCCAGAGAACTTGAACCGAAGAGCGCTGGGAGACGTCAAAGGCAGCAGTACAATCGTATGTGCAGCTAAATCCGAGAACAACGCAAAGGGTGATCCTCTGACCTGCGTGCTCCTACAAACTTTCCGCGCATGGGCAGTAACCGATTATTTCTGTCGCTATATCAGAGGCGTATGCGATGGAGGCGTATGCTTCGGTTACGCACATCGTAACCGAAGCACTTTCAAGGCGTTTGAAGTTGAAGTGTCTTGGCTTTGTACTATAGCAATCAACGCTTTCGCTAACGTCCGCAGTTGCACACCGAAAGACTCCGCATCGTAGAGCTTCACCTTCGAAGTCAACATTGCGACGTGGAAGTCGCACTGAGAGCCATCGAGATACCCCACACTTGCCAAGACATCTAAGACAGCACGATGACTTCGGTGTTCGTCGCAGAATTTAAGAAAACCGGACGCGATATTGCCGATGTGCTGCTCCACTCATGCATTGAAAAGGAAAGCCGAATAAATGTGCTGATTCGCACGGACCAGATGTGGACGGTGATGACAGGTGAAATTTACAGACCTGAAAGCGAGGAAAAACCCATTGCCATGAACTCAAGTTCGGATGGACATTCCAAGGGAGCACCGAACACAGGTCGTCAAAGGCAGTTGACTCCCGAGTCATGGTATGCGTGTTGAGGACTGAAGTAGAGGTTGGTGAAGAGCTAATCCGGTCATTTTGGGAACTAGAGAGTATAGGCATATCTGATACCGGAAACAAGGAAAATGAGATGAGCTCAACTATGCAGCACTTCGAGGAAACAATAGAACTGCGGGAAGACAGATACGAAGTGTCATTGCCCTGGAAAACTGTGTTTGAACTATGTGACAACAAGGAAGTCGCCACTACCAGACCAAAGAAGCTTAAGCCGCTTATCAAGCAAAGATGGTCTTCTGCGAACTTACGACGCCACGATTCGCGACTACCGACATGCAGAAGTAGTAAAGGATACACCTAGAATCCGGCGAAGGTTTACTACATGCCACTTAAAGAAGTGATCCGGCGGGGACATGCACTGACAACAAAGGTACGAGTGATTTTCGACGTGTCGTTAAGGGCACGAGGATGCAAGTCGCTCAACGAGTGCTTAGAGAAGGGACAACTTATACCAGTACCTTGTAGAGGTATTGCTACGCTTTAGAACGCACCCCATCGCCATAATGGCAGATATCGAGAAGCCCTTTCTTCATATTTCTATAAAAGAAGAGGACAGAGATGCCTTTTGATTTCTGTGGTTCGATAAAGGCGATGTTGCTGAGTTCCTACAAAAGCCTTTTGGAGCGACATGCAGCCCATTTCTGCTGACGGCAACCATTCTTCATCACATAAGAAGAGCGTCACCAATTATGGCCTCGACCGCGAAGACCTTGGGCGAATCGTTCTACGCCGAGGACTTAGTGACAGGAGCTGATACAGACGACGAAGCTGCCAAGTTTTGTAAAAAGGCGCAACAGCTGATCATGCTTTCTGCAGGCATGAATCTTCGCAAGTGGACGACAAACTTCAGAGAGCTTATGAACCTGTTGGAAGGCAAGCACCAATCAACCAACCAAGAGATGGTTGTACTTCACGAGGCTTCAGTAAAAGTACTTGGAATTGCCTGGAGTCCCCAGAGCGATGAATTCAACTTCTCGATGGCAAATCTTCTTGCTTTTATTAAAGCAAACGACACGAAAATGTTTGTTCTGCAAGCAGCGTCAAGAGTGTTCGAACCGATGGGATTCATCGCGCCATACACGGTGTCTGTACGAATACTGTTTCAAAAAATCTGGACCCGCGGAATTAACTGAGACGAGTGTTTGCCTCAAGATTTGCGAGAAGAAAGGCAGGACTGGGTGAACTAGTTGACAAAGCTTCAGTCAATTAGGGTACCGCGCTGCATCAGCAGCAACGGAGGGAAGCTGCCCCACGAACTAGAAGTGCACGTTTTTTGCTATGCAAATCCGTTAGCATACGGCGCAGTGGTCTACATCGTGCCTACACAGAGCAAGACTACCTCACTTACTCATTGCAAAGTCACGTGTTGCTCCCATCAAGACGGTAACTTTGCCTCGTCTAGAACTTCTAGGAGGATTGATTGGTGCAAGGTTGCTGAGCTTCATATCCAGCGCACTTACGGGCTTCCAGCTACGCTACACGATGTGGACGGATTCGACAATAATGTTATGATGGCTTAAGGGCGATGCACAGATGTGGAAACAGTTCGTTCGCAGCAGAGTCACTGAGATACAAGGGCGAACCGAGCGTCCGCTTGCAAGTATTGCCCTGGTAGTGGCAATCCGGCAGATCTGTTGACACGAGGCGTATCTTTAGACCAGGCAGCTACGAGCATATCGTGGTGGCATGGACCTCGCTGGCTTCAGGAACCTCAGCACCCGTGGGCATCACATCATGTACAAACAGCGGATAACGACAAACTTGCCCATTGCGAAAGGGTCGCCGTTCAAGTGTCCTTTACCACTCACGTCTCGCTTCCTGTACTTGAAGTGGAGCGTTACAGCAGACTTGACAAGCTGTCGAGAGTTACAGCATGGGTGCAGAGGTTCGTAAATCGCTGCAGGCATCAAGGCAGCGATAAACAAATTGGTCCCCTTACGACAGAGGAGCTATCGAGTCTGGAGCAGTACTGGATTCGACACGTACAGGACGCATTTTTCAGCGCAGAAATCGAAGCTATCGCAGAAGAGCGTTCTGTCGACATAACATCACCCATCGCAGGCCGCAACCCATTCCAGGATGAAGATCGGATACTTCGGGTTGGAGGGTGCTTAATGTGGATGGAATCTCCTGAAGGTGTTAAGCACCCAATGATATTGACAAGCGATCATTACTTTTCAAGGCTACTTGTATTCCGAGCCCACTGCGAAGTGCTGCACGGAGGTGCGCGTGATACCCTGACTCAGTTATGAGAGCGCTTCTGGGTGTGTATAGCAGGAAGCCTGGTGAAGAAAGTGACCAGGGAATGTTACTTGTGCAAACGTTATACCGTTTCACCAGGACACGCTCCAATAGCTCCTCTCACGAAACATAGGGTGACACCAGCGCACGCATTTGAAAAGTTTGGGGTGGATTTTGTGTGACCTCTCTTCGTGAAAACGCCGTTAGGAGAGGCGAAAAACTACATTTCTTTATTCACGTGTGCAGCTTCAAGAGCGATCCACCTAGAGCTTGTGTTCAGCATGACATCTGAGGCATTCTTGATGGCCTTAATTACGTCGATTCTGTGCCAGAAGAGGACTTCCCCTAGTCATTTATTCACATAATGCGAGGGCCTTTAAGAAACTTCAGGAGATTTGCGAAAGCTTTGCAGCATGCCGCTACAAGATGATGTCGCCGGACACCTGAGCAGTAAAGGCATCATATGGAAGGCATCAAATGTGCCCAACGCCCCATGGTGGGGTGAATTGTGGCAGCGGCTGGTAAGAACTGTGAAGACACCGCTTCACAAGATTCTCCGACGAGCCTCCCTCGATCCCGAAGAATTTATGACACTTATTGCAGAAGTTCAAGCCGTCGTAAATTCAAGAGCTCTCACATTTCCTCAGTCGGAAGACGGCGAACCATGCACTTTGACTACGGCTGATCTGTTAATTGGCAGAACATTCACGGCAATACCACAATGCAGCATCGAGGCAACGGACATCTCGACGCGTAAGGAGGCCACCCGGAGATTTCTCTACAGAAGGGGCCTGACAGAAAACATTTGGAAACGATGGGCCAAGAGTACTTGCTCCAGCTGAGATCAGCGCACTTCTGCGACAACGGGGATAAGAAGAAATTTAAGGAAGGCGATGTTGTACTAGTCCATGCTGAAAACCTTCCACGTCAAGTGTGGCAACTCGCAAGGGCGATTGAAGTCTACGAAGGAGATGATGGTTACGTTCGAAGGAGTTGACGGTTACAAGACGGCCTTGTGACTTCAAGGTCCATACAAATACTGTGCCCCCTAGAACCTCAAGCGTGACTACTGCGCGGCCGACAATGTTGAATTTCCCGCGCTCATTCCACAACAAGAAGAAAAGTCAGCATGCGGCTGTGCTCGTGATCTCGTTTTAAGAGGAACGGAGTAGCCATCTTTACGTTCTGGGCTCATGTGGACGCTAATAAACGTCTGTTTGAGCTTCTAAGTCCGCGTCGGCTGTTTTTTGTGCCACATATTTTACATACTGTGCCAAAAAGACTGAGTCGATGATTGGTTCGGCGACGTCGGCGATGACATAATTCAACGAAGGTCACGGCGTAGGTTTTTAAGCTGGACGTGAAGGCGGAGCGAGCCGTAGGTCTTGATTGTGGACCAGCTCGCTGCGCGGAGCTCGAAAAACGTAGGCGGATAGGGTCCTTGAAGTTTGGCTCGTGAGTAGCAGCAGATGTCGGAACCGCTGTCGAGAAGGAATCGCTCTTTGCGATTTGGTCGGTGACGAAGATGCGACGGCCTTCAGATTGGCAGCTTGCAGCCGTCTCTACGAGTTGCCGTTTCCCTCATGCCCAGTGGAGCAGGGCGGTCAACATTGCAGCTCTGTCCCCGACGCGTCCATGATAGTAACACCGGCCGTTATCTTCAGGGTGCTGCGACGAGGCGTTGTTACGGTCACGGCTTTGCGAGAGGTAGCGTTTGTGCGTCGGAAGACGTTCATCCAGGCGTCATTGAATGAAGGTGAGCTGTGGCTCGATATCGTCGATACGGTGCGCAAGCTTTGTAGTGTTCAGCGGTCGACAACTGCGGCAAGGAGACCTCGATGACGCGATCAGCGATCGCGGCAAGTTGGTCTAGAGGCAGCCTAACCTGAGCCTGCAGAATTGCTTGGACGTGCGGCGGAAGTGCTCGCAAGAAAGAATCCTGGATTTCTATGTTGCCAGTGAGAGCGCGCATGTGGCGCAGGAACTGCCAAGGTTTGCGCTAAGCATATTCTGCGGACTCAAGTTGTCACACTTTCTGGCCTTCCGAGAGTGACAGGCGGGATGAATTCGATCTTCAGGTATTCGTAATGGTTGGCCGTTGGTGCGTTCGCAGGAGTATTCCGGACCTCGTTAGCGTATCGGGCGTCCAGGTGGACGACGACGTAATCGTAGCGGGTCTGTTGTTGTGTGATGTGCGCCAGGGAGAACTGGGCTTCGACTTGGGCGAACCATACATCGTGCGAGTCCACCATGAATGACTTCTTATTGTCGTTATTCAGGCAAATACCCTTTAACAAAGTATGAAGCTAGTTAGCTTTCTGGAACTATTCTCCTGGGTCTTATTGGAATTCAAAAGCAGGATAACGGCCACGGAAGGTCTTTTTTCTACACTTTCTGCGGAGCAAATGCACTTAAGAGCTTGCAGTTGGCGCAGTAGCAGCAGCGACAATCAGTTTTGTCAAGTTCACTTTTCCTACTCATTAAAGGCATAGATATAATTCATAGTAAGAAACAGAGCGAAAAACCTAGAGACAAAAGGTAAGAACAACACGCGACGAGCGCTGATCGCGCTGAATAGATATGATCGTTGGGTCAATTGCAAGTCTGTAGCACCTTTCTTGTGCTTGCCTCTTGCGACGTCATCAATTTCTAATTATCCACATTTGCAATCAGTGTTTCGCGATTGGCAGTTGATGTACAGAGACCCTTTTTACTGACTGATAGTCATCCTGTGTACTTTCGATCAGCTTCACATTTGGCCATATATTTTAAACACGAAAGTGTTTTATGCAGGGGTTCACCAAGACGTTTATGACGTATGTCCGTCACGGAAGTACGTCAGAAAAATGAATGCCATCATATGGCAAAGAAAAAACTATAAGAAAACGTTCCGTTGACGGGAATCGTACCCATGGCCTCTCGGTCCGCGACGACGGCTGGCGGGCGTTTAGCCCACTGAGCTACCGCCAAACACATTACGCAGGCGACATCAACGCGCCTTTTATCTTTCACACTTGCCTCTCACAGTGACCTTGGATGGATGGATGCTGTGAGCGTCCCCTTTATAAGGGGGCGGTGACATCTGTGCCACAAGGCTCAAAAAAAAAAAAAACGCGCCGTTGCAACGACCGTCCCATTCGGCGCGTTTCCAATACAAGTTTAATTTCGTCAACGCTTTAACACACCGTGAGGTGGCGGTATTAGCGCAAGCCTCGCTCACAGTATTCATCGATATCGACAAATAGCTCTCCGACGCTCGCCTGGCTGTCGCACCGCGTTCCCTGCTCGCCCTGTGAGAAGTAACGGCCAGGCTAGAGGGAAGACACGACGCGCGTAGCGTTTCTCTTCGCATTTTACGACGCTTTGGAGGAGTGCATATTGAGCATTAGTTTATTATGTGCTTGTTGATGCCACTTTTGCGCGGGATTACCGCTTGAAGGATAGGAGACTGGAGGAGGAGAGTAGTGCATGCGCCGCGAGAGCAGAAGCGAGAACGCAGGAGAAACGCAAGCAGGCGCTGGTAGAGAAGTGGAGATAGTAACGCGCAGCTGTTGGACAGAGGAAGGAGAAGAGTTGCGCATGCGTAGTGTGAGTGCGGACTACCAGGCCGACGCCGAGGGACATACCCCGGAGCAAGAGAGGTCTTCGCATCTAAGAAGAAGCCCGAAATGCGCTAAAACGGCGAAATTCACGGCGTCGTATCTCGTCTTCCCTGCCACCGAGCGCCGCCATCTTGGCGTCCTAAAGCTCAAAGTTCCGCCTTTCCGTTCCCCTTCTCGCTTACGATCACCGCATAAAAAAGGCGTAAACAAAAAAATTCGGAGGGCGTTCTCAGGAACCTTGCAATGTACGCGGCGCTCCTATTGGCGGAGCACGCGACACCGTTGAGAGGCGCTTTTCTATTGGTTGTTGCCATTGCGACAGCCGCTGTGTTTACGAGCAGAGTGCTCGCTGCTTAATCACGCCGCGCCCGTAAGCGCGTGAATCACGGCTGTTCGAAGGGTGACGCGTGTACGGGAGGCGGAGTGGAGACCTCTTAAGTAGCACTGACAATTGGGCGAGTTGGTACAGATGCGCTTGTGTTCGTGTGATCTTTCGTATTTTCGTCTTCCTTGTTGCGCCGTTCTGAAGCCATGCAGAGACATCTTAGTTTCGTACGGAGGAAAACGGGGGATCGTCTCGCATGGATCGGGCGAGCCACATTGGGGCGTACCGACTGGGTCGTCGGCACGTCGTGTCAGCCCTTGCCGGACGATAATAAAACGACAGCGATGTAAATTACGCTTTTTGATTCTTTTTTGCGGCATAGACTTGGGGAGATGCGGGTCGAAAAACGCGACTTTTTTTCAAAATTATCGTTTTTTCGTTTTCACCTGTTTTTTTTTTTAAGATTAGTATCTCCACTGTTACGAAAATAAAAACAAGTCGAGACTGAACTGGAAATGCGCTAAAACTGCGTCTAAAGAGCACAAGGTCGCCGTTAATCTTGACCGAAAATGTGACGTGTTCTAGCGCCTCGCGGCCGATACCGCGCGGCCGCTCGCCATAGACGTCAGACTCTGGAGTTTCCAAGACGTGTGGCGCCACCTGTCGGAGAAGTATTGAGTAGTGCATAGACCGACTCCCTCGCACAGTTTGCTATGGGACCAGGCAACTAGCGAGTGCGAAACAAAGTTTGAGCTTGATATCGCGTGTGTTTGCGCATTTAACACACAGAACGAAAGCTGTGAATTGCTCTCCGCTAGTCGGACGCGCCACCGTACCGTCTTGAAGTGCTTGCTGGATCACTCGCCAGAACGACGGCGAAAACAGCAGCAGACGAGACCCCTCCACACGCTACGAAGAAACGCCGCAAAGACGCACTGTTGCGTTGTGAATTGCCACGGACGTAAAAGACTGAATAACAACGTTCAGTTTTACCGATTTCCATAGTTGTACGAAGAAGAAAGGCGAGAGCGCTGGATATGGGATGTTGCGGGCGTGTTCGGTAAGCGAAGTACCCGCGTTCTCCACAGCCGTCGCATGAGAAAGTGTGATAATGTTGCTCTGCATTGTTTTGCGTAGCCCTGATGGAGAACCGTGGTAACCTTGACTATGAAGCTCAGCAGGGCTCTGACCGCGGTGCTTGTCGTGTAACACGGAGTGAGCAGCTAGAGGCAGTCTGAAGACGCGTGATACGCACACCGCAACGAGTTGGTCGTCACAGCACATCGCGGACGTATGTACATACGTTTTGAAAGCACAGTGTTCTGGTTCTAACTGGCTAACACGTGCGCCATACAAGTAATCGCAGAATGTTGGTCGTGACCACCTTCAGGTTTGTTTCGCCCGTGTCCTCCGCGGTTGCCGTAGCTATCTCGGAGGCCACGGTTTGCCTTTGGTTGTACCCCGCGAAAGTGGACGCACGTATCCCCATTTGCAGTACACACAAACGGAAGACGACCATCAAGAGACCATTTGAGGATGCGTAATAAAACAGTCCAATGCACAGGAAGCGAAAGATAATTTACGGAGAATGCAACTGCAAAGCGAGAATCGCCGGGCCCATTCGTCCCTGATGAATGGAGTTTTTACCACTGATCGTAAGATGCATAGCTAAGTAAATTGATCGTGTATGTACTTTATCGCTGTGGCATTACGTATATACCCGATTTTAACGCATTTAGGCGCTAGAGAACGGATGTCGGAGGGCTTGCCTCGAATTCTATGTCGTGTGATGCTCGCTTGTACTTGCGAGTTTGCAGCGCGCGGGAATAACTAAAATTTATTTTGCATTGTACTCGCAGTTCGCTTGATCAGTTTCCTTTGTTTCTGAAGGATTGGCGGAAGAAGCTTTCCAGGTCCTTGATTTTCAGGAGACGGCGCCTCGACACCAACGAAAGAGGAGGGATATTGTGGCCTATGCACATTCGCTTGCGGACGGCTCTCTTTGCACTACCCAGTTAGTGCCAGGGCTGCGATGAGGGCGCTGGTGGCGGTGTTTTTCGCAGCAGGCCGCCTGGGCAGAGTCTGACGTCTATTGGGGATCGCATGAGGAGATCTTCAAGTAACCACGGTTTCCCGCGCTGCAGAAAAGCAAAGGTAATAAAGAAAGCATGCATTTGCCGCACTTTTCGAGCGCTGCGACTGGCTTTTAAATCACGTGGTACGGATCGGGGACCGCCATTGGCCGCTGCACACCTTAGGTGTTGTGAAGCCTGCTTGTAGGATCCGTGTTTCATCGAGCTGCGCAGCTGAACGTTTCTCTCGCGTATTTATTTTTCGTGGATGAAGAGACCGTACCAAGCGCAGTCACCGGCCACTGAAGTATCGCTCGGTGAACGAGTTTCGAGGACGCCGCGCAAATCAAAGCCGCGGCAGCAGACGCACTCGCCGAACGGCAAGTGCCTCTGCTGCCGCGAGACCTAGCGACGGCGACGCTTCCGACGAGTTTGCCGCGGTGTTCGAGTGTGTCAGTGCCTCTCAAGAGAAGATCGAACTCTTCGACGACGAAGAAAGATCACGGTGGAAGAGTCTTCCTTGATCGCTGACATCAGCATTGAGCATCCTCGTGATCGGTGCAGTGTTGTCCAACTGTCACCGTTCGGAAATACGCGTCCGGGAACCAGCTTACAAACGCAAAGGCGTCCGTTTCTGGAACAGCAATGCGAGAACAGCGAGTGCCCCGAAAGTATTTTCCATGACGTATACGTTGCGGCGAGGTGCTTCGAGCGAGGAGGCCAGCGTAGGGGCGGCGAGTGACGGACCGATCGAAGCAGAACCTACGGCAGCGGGAGCTCGCGCAATAGCTACTCTGCTCGAAAGAGCTGTGAAGGAGAAACTTATGGCGCTGGCTCATTTTATTGGCAGTAGCTACTAGAAGAACAATTACCTCTTTTGTGTGCAATTTTGATCGGATTTCGTTACCTCTTTTATAAATAAACATCCAATTTTAACTTTAAAGTTCGTTTTTCTCCAAACACACTTTTGGCAACATTTTCAGCGTGCCCCTCTTGTTTTTTGTACTTCTGGCACTCAGATCTGCATAAAATTTTGCCCACATTTTCTCTGATGTGTGGGGAGTGCAGTTATCCCTCGAACTCTCAATATTATGTTATGCATATTAGAAAGTTTCCGAGTAAACATTTACTGGGGTCTGGGTAATATGGACTTCCCCATGTTTGAATTTTTCACGTCTAGTAAGTATTTGATACGCACATTCTGGATGTTTTCGGCACTCTACAGTTCAATTGGAGCAATATGAGCCATCAATTGTCAAAATATATAGAAGTTTAAGGATCGAAATAGGGGCCTACAATGCCTATGTTTTACACATTTCCCATGGTGCAGAACAAAAGTATGCAACTTACAAGAACACTAATTTATATTTGAAATCAGCATGAAATCTACAAATAGCCCACTTGTCATTGCTCTATCACGAATATTAAAAAGTGTCTTCGACCTGCATCTCCCCTAAAGGGACACTAAAGAAACAATGAATAGTTTAGATTGAAAAAGTGTGCTCGGAGAACTCTCGTTGTAGTTTTATTTCACCACCATAGGTTTATTATTGGAGGAGAAGATCAAGTTCAAAGTTTCATTTTTAAATTTCGCGCGGAACATTGTAATTCGTGACGTAAAGACTTCAAAGAGCATTTAACGTATTTTGGCACCACTGGCTCGACGAAATTTCCACAAACTCGTTATCAAACTCTGGTCCCCTCAGAGGACATGTACTTCGATTAACCGATTAGGAACTACGTAGGCCCAACAGGCGCCGTCAAAATATGTGACGTCACGGCAAATGGTGCGGAAATTCCAAGGTGGCGTTGCCACATGTATTTTCTTTTTGCGCGTTTTCTCGCTTATTAGCGTCTTCACGCAGAAAGCGTGGTGTTTTTGGTATCGTGGAGACTACTTTACTAATGCGAGAAAATCATTTCGCTCTTTTAGTGTCCCCTTAAGGCATATTATTCTTGTGATATTTGTATTCAATGTGCGCCGTTAGGCCAGTGTTGTGCGTGAAGTGAAGAAGTATCTTGTGGAATGCGTTGTCATGTATCCATCGGTCATAACTGTTTATGTCACTGTATCATCAAAACGCGCTGCTTATCAGATGCCGTGCGAGTGCCGCTTTACCGGCTTTACGTCGGAGACGATCTGTCGACGCCATGCTCTTGCGCAGCTCCGCTGAGACCGGAGCTTCGTGCGCGCGCGTCACTGGTCCCTTTCGATAAAAACGGGCGTCCTAATTTCCCCAATAGCGGAAGGGCATTTTTTCGTTCGCTTAGAAGAGTTAATACTGTGAGAAAATGCGTTTGCTGTATAGCTCGGTGCGAAGTCGCCGTGAGCTTTGGAGTGCCGGGAAAGCGTCGGCTCGGCGGCGCGAGTGCAGTTAATCCTACAAGAATATCTTTAGGCGTTAGTAGTTGACACGGGTGATCGAAAAGCTTCGCCGAAATAATACACCACTATTTAGGCCACCTGACTAATTGTTTCGCGGCCGCAAAAGTAGCGATACAGTCCAACATGCCAAATGCTTGCATGCAGCCTGGTGCACTTGCGTTCCAGGGGGCTGCACAAAAGCGTCCGCGGTAAAAGATAGAGGGTAAAAACTTTCTAAATCAGGTTGAATTAAGAAGAGAGGCCCAACAGATTGCCTCCTGCAAGGACATCAATTATTACGGTCCTTGCCCATTTAATATAGGGTCAACTGCAACCACAACTTTGTTGTCCATTTTCTCAAAAGAGCGTTTTGTTCCTGCCACATCGCTTGTGGAAAGCATAGCACAACTATGGCTATAATGATTGTTATGCTGTTTATTTTATGTAGTCCATAGACTGTGCTGAACTTCAACACAGTCTTGAAATTTTTGTTCAGGCTCACATTCTCTTCTTACTTTATAGTAACTGCATTGCACGATTAGCTAAACACAGGAATTTGCTCGTAATGTTTAGCAGAAAATTACTAGGTCTTTGGAAAAAAAATCTCAAACTGTCTTTGGTACAAACAGTACGTGAGCAAGAAACAAAGTAGTTTGAGCCTCCATAAGCATGTTTACATCACTGTGCCAGGTTTTCCACGAGCAGGAACTTGTGAATTTATTATAAAACATAAACGAGCGAACGTATCTTTTAGAAAATTTACAATTGGCGTTTTAGGATGCTTTGTAGTGTGTGGCTGAACGTGATCAACCTAGGCCACGAAACTAAAACTTACGACGATCATCGCGTCCCCCCCTTAAAGAGCATAATTACGCTATTTCAATGTTGATGCACCAAGGAAATTTGGCTCCTCACGGCGCAGAATGTAAGTGCGTGACTATGTTTCATCACACGAACGTTTTGCGCACTTCGTTCGATTAGACAGAGAGGAAAGAATTACCGAAGCGTTTCATGATGCACCAACAGCGAATGGTCGCGTTAGCACTCCCTCCATCACCCTCTCTCAAAAGAGAACTACCTTTCTGAAGGCAACCATGTTACCGTATACGATAACTTGTGACATATGTCGCTGGCACTGCTTTAGAGGCTGATATGCTTTCTTTTTGTGTACCATTTTTTATACTGAACCCCACCTGCGCTCCACCTTTATTTCTTGTACACAGGTCCTGTGCATTCTCGAAATAAAGTGCTTGTTAGATTGCGCATGACCTGTGTTCTCTCTCGTTTTTTTTCGGTGTGTGCCATACCTGGCGGCGCCTCACAAGATGAAGGTAATTAATGCCGTTGACTTGTACAAGAAGTGTGCTCACCTCTGAAGACCGTTTCGCATGGATGGTGTAGACTCGTGCATAGGAGGAGCGCGCACAGCGAATTTTGTTTGAGATCCCCTAACTCGGAAAATCGCTGATGTTAGGCTTCAAGATCTTTCTCCGTGCCAGCATTGCTTTAATTTTGGCCCTCACGCTTGGGGCCCTGAGCAGCCTGGAGGGTGGCAAAGTTCGTTACTTTGCTCGCTGCTGTCCCGAAAGTGGCGCTTCAGTCCCGGCCGCAGCGAATCGCATTCCAGTGGAGGTAAATGGCCAGAAGTCCGTGTGCTTAGATTCAGATGCACGTGAAAGAACCCCAGGTCGTGGAATCTTACGCAGCCCTCCCTACGGCGTTGGTCAATAATCATATCGTAGTTTCGGAGTGCCAAACCCCACTGATTAATACAAGCGATAGCGCTAGCAGACCTCGTTTCGCAGAAGTTCTAGCGTCTATGCCGGCGCCGTTCGTTGTTAGCAAAACATTGAGATACATGCTAACAATAAATATTTAAAAAATCCGGTTGAATGGGAAGAGAAACCCACGCCGTCTGCGTGACAAGGATGTTGTACTACCATAGAACAACGCCAATGCTTCACACTGTTTCGAGATGAATGCTATAACAAATTCCCGTGGTGCGAGGATTGTCATCCGCACCAGCAACATTGCGTGACAGAAGCATACAATCGCACCAAGTGTCAGAACGTGGATTTCGCAAGGAGTGGGTAGTTTAATGTGCAACCATCCAAAAGTGCTCACGCACAATTAATCATGAGCAGCAGCCACAGCATCAACAAACTGTGCGGCGGCGCTGGTGCGCGTGTTGCCTTTACATGCTTAGAGGGTACTTGGCCAGTTCGCAAAATGAATTATGGCTTAGTGTCACTTCGCAACTGTTCTTGCAGTAAGCATTGTAGGACAGTTTGAAACTGCCAGTCTTACATGCACAGACGTTTCTTGAAGAAATAAAACATAGTCGTCCTATACAATGGAAGACACCCATATTGATATTCGGGGCGGCTACGTGCCTCTCGTACCGTTGCTTTCCTTTGCAATACGGTTGAGGTGTCACCGAGAAGCGAAGCCAGACGAGCGATTGGAAAGCGACCTGAACGGGCCCGATTGCACTATCGCGTTCCACTCTTCAAGGCTAAGCTCAAACGTCCCGAGAGTATATTATTATTATTACTAGTGGTATTATAATTATTATTATTATTATTATTATTATATTATTAGTATTATTATTATTATTATTATTATTATTATTATTATTATTAAGAATAGTACTATTATTATTAAATGCGAAGCATTTCTTAGCGCACCTTTGGCACTTTGACCCTTTCCTACTATCTACTATCATCTATCTATCTATCCTATCTCATCTATCTACTATCTATCTATCTATCTATCATCTATCTATCTATCTAGCTATCTATCTATCTAATCTACTATCTATCTATCTATCTATCTATCTATCTCTATCTATCCGCCTATGTCTAGGTGCTCTCATGATCGCCGCCTTAATGTTGCCAAGTTGACATGGGAGGGTAAAAATTTTCAAAGTACTAGCTATGGTTTTCGGCAGATCCCACGTACCGTGGGAGGTCGATGTTATGCGAAGCTGCGGCGGGGTAGGTGACTGTGGCGTAACTTTTTACTGAACGACAAGTTACAAAATTACGCTAAGATTTTACAAATTTTATACGCACACATATATTTGGTGTTGTGGTGCTGGCTATGTAATTTTGCAAGAAAGCAATAAACGCTACATGATACTCCTACGATGTGTACTCCTACGATACAGGTGTCATATCAGATTAGTGTCTGTAGTTCCAGTGTTGGCTCCGCTTTTATAGCAGTCTATAAACATTACGTTTGTATTCCTAGGTAAAAAGATTTGATGAATATAACTGGTGGTGTCATGACATGAATAACGTGAAAATCCTGTCGCGTACACGTCAAAACCCCTTTCCGCCAGACACGTGTGGCACATACCCATTTACCACGGGCCATAGTCTACGGGTATGCGCCACAAGTGATTGACAGTTTATATCTACCCAGGAACTCGCAAGAACAGTCATTGGTGATTTATTGGCGAGAGCGTTAAGAAAAAACGGACATCCCAGCGTTGACCGGACAAAATGCAAATAATAAAGAATCACGCATATCCACGAAGCGAATGATGATTGAGCAGCTGGCCTCGCAGATAATCGGGTAAACCGTGAAATGTTCCGTACAATTCCTCTTCTGTTAAAAGACGGTCACACGATTGTCATAGTAGCAATTGTGGTCAGGTTGTTGTCGAACCACAAGCGGCCGCATACCTGTCAGCTGTGGCCGAAATGCTGGTGGGGGGGGGGGGGGGGGGGGGGGGGGGGGGGGGGGGGGAGGAATTCCCGCTTGAATCGTGCGTCGATGCCACTGGACGTTCAGGTAGCGGGCCCGCTTTCGGGCGCATGGCCGCTGCATCCCGCCCGTAACCTCTTCGAGGTATCTCTTGCCGCCGCTTCCGCGCTGCTTCGCCTTCCGCGGGCTTGTAATCTCGGGGTCCGCACGACGCTGACGTCCTCGTCTGCGGCTTCGCGAGCTCTCATCGCATAGTCTTGGCGGCGAGCCCGCAACTGCTGCTGTCTTGCAAGCCCTCCGCTCCGCCGCCCTTGTCTCCTTCATTCATGTTATTAGTATCGAAAACGCACTAGCCGGAGTGGAGCCGAGCGCTGCATGCCTACAGTTGGCTATGCTACATGCGGTTTTGCCTGCGTTAATATCATAATCCAGGCGCCTCGAAGAACAAGAGGAAGAAGGCCATCTCTTCGCGCGAGCTGCGCCTGTAGCGGTCGCCTCGGGAACTAACGTTACGCTTACGGAGCGGGACCGTTTGCCCCAAGCTTAAGAACCTGGCGAGCCAGCTCCTAAAAATTAGGATCCCAGCAGGAATTGAACCCAAGCACTCTGCGTAGCAGTCAGCTATACTACCACCGAGCAACGCCAGTCGGAAACTGCTTTGGAAGAACAGCCTATGCAGGCGTAATGGTGGTGCAACGTCAATTGTAGTTGTGGTGCCGGCTATCTAATTTTACAAGAAAGCAATAACACTGCGTAGTACTGCTACGATACAGGCACATATCGGATTAACGTCTGTGGTTCCAGTGTTGGCTCTGCTTTTATAGCAGTCTATAAACATTACATTTCGATTCCTATGGTTCAGTAAGCTTACCGAAGCATTCCTCGACCCCGGAGGAATATATTACCGAAATTTACGTATTTTAAAACATTGTTGCACCATAAAAGGCACTTAGTTTCAATAATACTGACCTATGTACTCGAACGTGAGTGCTGACGTTACGTCACACAATAAGTTACGCTTTAAACGCCACTCTTGTCAAATGCCTGCTAAGCGCACGATGTGCACACAGCTGCTACACTTACAAAAAACACGTCGATCCACCTCAGTAACGCTTGCCTCAAAGCCATAAACCTACAGCATAGAAGTACTCGCTGACTGCGTGCTGAAACCGATTCCCACAACGCGTGGGACCAGATGTTATAATAATAATAATAAGATAATAATAATAGAATAATAATATAATAATAATAATATAATAATAATAATATAATAATAATAAAATAATAATAATAATAATAATAATAATAATAATACTATTTATTTATTTATCATTTATTATTTAGTTAACGTGCCCAGGAACAACCGTAGGTCTTTGTGCTGGCGCACGAAAAAAAAAACAATAAAAATAAACAATACAATACAGACAGTTTTCAGAAATAAAAAGAGCAAAACACGTAGACAAAGAGAAATGACACAAAAGGGGAGGAGTAAAATAAGACAACACGAGAAATATTGACGGGGAATAAAAAATTAGATTGCATATATACAACTAGGTGGAAAGACTGAGAAGGAGACTTTGTACTTGTTCCACACTATGTCAAAACGGTGCAAAGCTCGGATAAAAACAATGATTGTGGGCTATGAAAAACGTCAAGATCAAGAAAATTAACATTATAGAGACTTTGTATTCTGTGAACGGTAGAGTGTGGGAAGAAGCAGGCGGGTACATGAAACGGTCTGTTCTCTCTGGTTACTTACGCGGAATTCGAAAATTTACACAATTGAGAGTATAGGGCAGGATATGATACCGTGGACTAGCGTTGTAAAGAAATAAGAGATCAGAGCGGATTTCGTCGGCAGTGAAGTGATGGCAGTGATAATAATTCAGCAGTATTTGGAACGAGATCCAGAGTCATTTTTAGCAAAGGCGATGGTTATATAGTGCTGAGGAATTTTTCTGACTCGTTCAATGGTGTTACCAGCTGGATTGAGCAATGTCATTCCATATCACGGACGCATACTCAAGTTGCGGAAGACATATTGCTGTGTACAATTTGTGTAGGGCCATGGGAGACCTGAATTCTCGAGATATTCTACAAACACATCCGAGAGAACGAAGGCCCCGCATAGCAGCACGCTTAACGTGAGAAGAAAAGTTTAACGCGCTGTCAACAACAACACCAGATCACTGATTTCATAAACCTTGCATAACGGCACAGAATTGACAGAGTACTCAAATGACACGCTAGATGTTTTGCGAGTGATAGACATGAATCTTGTCTTCGAGGTATTCAGAGAAAGGTATTACAGTTGCACCATTCGGAAAAAGAGCGCAAGTCTGACTGCAGCAAGCGACGAGTCGTTAACTGAATGAATTTCTTAAAAATCTTGATGTCATCGGCATACAAGAGGAAAGAAGAATTGCGAATGGCAAATAGAAACATCATTAACGTAAATTAAAAATAGGAGTGGGCCTAATACCGACCCTTGAGGGACCCCACTAGTCACTTTATACAAAGAAGACTTTTGGGCCATTTACGGCTACATAACAATATCTATTGATGCAGAGGTAGCTCTGCAGGAGATTCACAACTGACAAGTCAACATCAAAGTGCGCAAGTTTAACCATAATCAGTGTGTGGCTGACTACGTCAAAGCCTTGCTCAGGTAACAGTAAATTACGTCAACCTGGCCTCTCTGAGAAATAGGTGTGGAGATCTGCGTCCATAAAACTAGCAAGAGTTGTGGTAGTTTGAGCGGCCAGCGAGAAAACCATGTTGATTAGGAATCAATGAGTTTTTCACACTAAAAGACAATATGTTGTGAAGAGCCAGCTCGAGGATCTTGATGTGGCACATAGTAGAGAATCGGGCGATAATTAGAAGCATCTGTTTTAGAGCCCGACTTAAATACTGGAAAAACACGAGCAGTTTTCCACATGCTAGGAAATGTGGAAGTGTCCAGGCAGTTATTAAATATCGTAGTCAGTACTGGGACAATATACTACCATAAGCTTTTATATGGCGGAGGGGATGCCATCTGGCCCACATGATAATGATGGTTTTAAGCGCTTAATGCATTCGCAGCTAAGATTTTCATCCAGCGACAAAGCACCTGGATGAGCTAACCGCCTTGGGCTGTTGTCTGATATCAGTGCTAGAGTCTGAGGCCTTATAAAACGGATGAGAAATGCGTGGCAAAACAGTCAGCGACGGCATGCACTTCTACCCCATTTGAGTCTAGTAGGTTTGAAGGGACTATCCGCTTTTTGCTGGACCGTTTACGTACATACTTCCAAAACTCAGCCGGCCTGTCAGAGGCGCTTTTTTTCTAAGAATTCAATATACGAACTATGATCCCGTTTATATAGGCGTTTAGAGAGAGTTCGAAAGAAGCTTGAACTCTTCCTTCCACTCGCTGGATGGAGAACATTTAAATTTCCTGTGTGCGTGATCTTTACGCTTCAGTGCACTGATAAGTTCAGATGAGAACCAGTGGGGGATATTACGTTGTTTAGGGTGTATATTGGGGAATAAAATTACGCATGCTGCTCAGTACAAGCTCCGTAAACCGATCAACCGGCTCATCAACCATTTGTTTGTCAGTACCCTGTGACCCACTCAACGGTAGACAAGTGATGATAGAGGCCCGTGTAATCACCTCGCTGAAGGCAAATCTCGGAGATTTGTTTACGTAACTGCTGAAGCTCGTTGTTTCGGCTGATGCGGATAATCTTACGTTAAGTGGTTGGTGGAATTTGTCCGGACGTACAAGAGAGATGTCGGAGCGGGAAACTTCATGGGGTTAATCGTTTGACACACACAGGTCTAAGACGTTGCCACTGGAATTGACGACTGAGTTATGTTGCAGTAGGGAATTAAACGCCAGAAAGTCCAAGAGCAGGCTGCACTTTTCTCTATGAAATGATTGTAATGAGAAAAAAGTAGCGTGCTCCAGTCAATTCCAGGTGCATTGAAATCCCCAAGAACAATAATTCTGTGCCCACTATGAGAAGATACCACAAGTTCAATGGAAGACATGATATCATGAAACGAGGCAGGGGACACGCTGGGCGGTAAATAGAAACATCCAATCAACAATTTTTCACTGCGCTCAAGGTTGGTTTCTAGCCAAATGGATTCTTCGATAGTTTCTAGGTCTTTCCGTCTAACGGATTTCAGTGAATTGTCAATGGCAATCAGCACGCCACCGCCTTTCTGCTTGGTTTCACTGAAATATCGGTCACCAGTGTTGTACGGAACGGCGTTCCAAGGAACGACGTTCCAGGAACTAGTTCCTTTTTGGAGGAACGGAGGAACGCCACCGTTCCATTGAGGATCGGTGGAACTGTAACGGTAACTCGTTACGTTTACGTAGGAACGGCAGAGGGAACGGCGTTCCTTCTGTAAACGTTCCTCGGCATTGAACAGGCTCCCGCACGCAGCACATCGTGCAGAACAGAGCGGATGGGAGACCGCGTGAGGTGCAAGAATCTACCGCTCGCCTGTCACTTGACTATGCTGCATCTTGATTTTCACTTTAAGGCGCCCGCCGAGGGCGCACGGAAGCGCGCGATGCGACCATGTGCGGGAGCAACAGCACATTTTTTTTTCTTTTTGTGTGAGAAGGCGTGACAGCAATCAAAGGCCGTTCTGGAGTTTATACACCTTGAAGGACATTTCCTTGACATTCGAGACTCATCGAAACCCATTGCAAAGCCGCTGCCAGGAAACAGCGCGATATTTTTTTTTACCTCGGTGACTTTTTGTTCGGCCAACTCGAAAGTAGATTTGTGTGTGTGTGGGGGGCGGGGGGGGGGGGACTTACCATAGTCGAGGCGCCTGCGCGTGGTTCCGCGGAGCAAATCTGGTGTTTGACGCGCATGGGACATGCAGTGGAACCAATCACAACGCTAGAGGCCGCAGAACGTGAGTGAAGCACCAACGGGCTAACCACCGAAATCCTTCGCGGTGGCCTCCCGCTGCGCATGAATGGTCTTGGGCCCCAACGCAACGGTGGCGAAGTTACACTGTGGTTCTGTCCCTTGGGAGTGAACGCCTTACCCCGTGCAGCATACGCTTCCGACATTTTATTGGTTTTATGTCCGCGCACTTGCCGAGTGCGAAGCTTCGGCCCAATTCCTGGGAATGTTTTTCTCGTCGTGTGGTATTCAGCGGCTGGCTCGATCGTCTCTTTAGTATCTCGTGCATGCGCCACCGGCAGCTATCGGCAAATGTTTTTAGACGCGGTTGCATGGAATGCGGGGAAGAGGACCGAAACGCAGTGGACGCTGGTGCCGCAGTGGCGCCTGTCGGGTGCCTTCGATGGTTGCGCATGGGCAGGAATACCTTCAACATTCAAGTTATCTCCGCAGCTATTGGTCTATAATTTTGATTATAGTTCAGTTCGACAGCCACCTCACCGATGACGTCTGTCATGCAATAAACGATACGCGTACTACAGCCAGAGCTACATTTTTGTTGCACCCACTGAGCCTGCCTTCGGTCCCACGACCTCGGTTGACTTTGTTCCTATGTGTGTACAACACGGCAGTACCCTCAAGCGCGTGATGGAACGGCTCTTCAACATTGGCAACGAGAAGACAGGTTCGTCTGTCGGATACCAATATCGAGATGCTACTCTTGTTGAGTGCGAACGAGAGACTTCACTAAGTTGCGAATACGTATCCTGGACATTATTCTCTACTCACACTACAATATTGAATCAGCACTTGTTAAGCGCCTATGTATTGTTCCTTTAGATGCTGTTTCATGTGCAAGAAACTTATTTATATTGATGCAGGTGTGGAAATTTCTGGTTGAATATCTGAAGAGCAGTATATTGACCTGGCATTTGAAGACTAACGTAGAAAGTTCCCCATGTGTTGCACTTGTGATAGATGAGCACGAAAGTAGTAGTTAGACATGTGTGTAGTGTGGCCGGTAATCTATAAAAAAATCGTCTAGGAGCGTTTCTTTATATTCCTTTTATCTACATATAACCTGCTTCCGGTGATGTCAAATTCGCAAAATATGTGTAGCTTGATGTGAGCTTTGAAATGCTTACTTTACTTCGCCTCAGGATTATCCTGCAGTGACCAGCACTATATTTTGAATAAAAATTTAAATGTAACGTTAATGTAACGACACGTTCCAATTTTCGAATTGTAACTGGAACGAGTTCCTTTCTCATTAGAGGAACTTGTAACGGGAGCTCGTTCTAGTATCGGGAAGGAACGAGGAACGAGCTTTCGTTCCTGTTTTGGAGGAACGTGTACAACACTGTCGGTCACTTCGGAAGGTGGTGTAGGTCGGGGGAAAAAAGTCAGATGAGGGAATTTCAGTGCCTAGCCAGGTTTCAGAAATAGCAATAATAGGAAAAGAAGACGAAAGAACATTAGAGAAAAACTCTCGTGTCTTGGTACGTAGACCACGAGCATTTTGGTAGAATATGTCTACGTTACACGGCACTTTCGATTCCAGTCACTTGCTCAGAGGGATGAAGCATGTCATCGCGCAGCTCCCCACGAAATGGCTTGAAGAGGCATCCGAGGGGCCACATCGAAGGTCATTCAGGCGTTGTAGTGTTTCCCTTGTCGACTTCGATGTAGAACGAAGAATAGGACTGAAATTGGTTTGAAGTCGCCGGCAGGAGATGGGAGACAGATCGAATGAAGCAATATGTTTTTTGATGTCAGCAACAGTGGTGTCCGGGCTCAGCTTCGTAACAAAAATGGCCTTTGCCATTGTGGCCGTTGTGGCCGTTGAGCTACAGATATATTCGATGTTGTCATAGCTCCAAAAGAGGCGGGTTTCTTCTTTCTTTGCCCCTCAGTCACCGCTGCACAAGAGTCTGTCGCAGGCATCACACTGCCACGCTCGGACGTGTCTACGCAATGGTCTACGTCAGCTGGCGGGGAATTCGAAGATGAAAGAGTTTTGGAGAGAGGTGGTTCAGAGCAGGCAGGTTGCTCGGAAGTCACTGATCGGTCAACGATCACATGCGCTGGGGGGATCACAGGTGCCTTCACTACCACTCCGGCCGTGCCGCGCGTCAGCTCCTCACGCAGGAAGCGGACCTCTGCACGAAGGGAGGCGACCACGCGGGCTTGTTGTTCAACACCGCGGGAATGATCCTTACGGAGGCGCTCGTTTTCTTCGCGTAGTTGGGATACCTCGTCGCTGAGGAACGAGATTCCCTCCAAAGCGTCGAGGAGAAGGCGGCGCAGCCCGGCGAGATCGCCATCCGGAGGGGTGCACGTGGAGAGGGAACCGGTTTGAGAGCTGCAATACTCATCGCTGCACGCCGCCGAGCTGTCTTCGCTAGGCTTACCAGCAGCACGGCTCAGATCACACAAATTGCAGCAAAACGAGCGCGATCCAGACTTCAGAAGTTGCAGCTCTTCATCAGGCCAGGTTACACACTTCGCATGAACACGTTTAGAGCAATTTTCACAGCGGAAAAACTGTTCCTTACCGAAAAACGGGCAGGAGCATAGCAAGCATGCATCCCGACTGGGAGCCATGGTGCGGGACTAAATAATAATAATCAATCAATCAATCAAACGTTTATTTAATATGCCCAGGAACAACCGTAAGGTCTTTGTACTGGCGCACGAAAAAACAAAAACAAAAAAAACAAGAAAAACAAAGGAAACATTCATAATAAAATATCAGGGATAAAAAAACGTTACAAAATTGCACATATACAACTATGCGCAGGCAGAAAAAAAAATATCAACAGTGTACAAGGCTATGTAAGTACAGTGCAAAGCTCGGAGCAGAACAACGACTGGGAGCTGTGAAAAACATCGAGCTCCAAAAAGTAAGCATTGTAAAGACGTTGTATCCTGCCAATGGTCGAATGTTCACAGAGGCAGGCGGTTACATGAAAAGGTCTATTCTCTCTGGTCAGCTTACGTGGAATTCGGAAATTAAGACAGTTGAGCAGTACAGGGCAGGATATGATACCATGCACAAGCTTGTAAAGAAATAACAGATCAGCGCGATTTCGTCGGCAGCAAAGTGATGGCAATGATAATAATCCAGCAGCGTTAGAACGAGATCCAGAGTCATTTCTAGCGAAACGATGGTTGTAAATGCTTAGGAATTTTTTCTGGACTCGCTCAATGGCGTTGCTGCTGGAATTAGGAATGCCATTCCAGATCACAGATGCATACTCTAGTTGAGGAAGACATAGCGCGGTGTACAATTTTCGGAAGGGCACAGGAGAACGGAATTCTCTAGACATTCTGCAAACACAGCCTAGGGTGCGAAGACCCCGCAAAGCAACACGCTTAGCGTGAGCAGAAAAGTGTAAGGTGCTATCAAAAAGAACACCTAGATCATTGATCTCACATACCTTACACAACGACACAGAATTGACAGAATATAAAAATGGCACACTAGATGTTTTTCGAGTGAAACTCATTACCTTGGTTTTTGAAATATTTAGGGAGAGGTTATTGCTCCTGCACCATTCAGAAAAAGAACACAAATCAGATTGCAGCAAGCGACAATCGATAACTGAATGAATTTCCTTAAATATCTTTATGTCATCGGCATACAAAAGGAAAGAAGAATTCCGAATGACAGAAGAAACATCATTAACATAAATTAAAAAGAGGAGTGGGCCCAGTACCGACCCTTGAGGAACCCCACTAGTAGCTTTATACAAAGAGGACGTTTGGCCATTAACGGCAACGTAACATAATCTATCAAGAAGATAGCTATGGAGGAGATTCACAATTGAAGAATCAACATCAAAGTGTGCAAGTTTATCCACAAGCAGCGAATGGCTGACAACATCAAAAGCTTTGCTAAGGTCACAGTAAATAGCGTCAACCTGTCCTCTCTGCGAAATAGGCGTGGAGACTTGCATCATGAAACTGGCAAGATTAGTGACAGTTGAGCGGCCAGCGAGAAACCCATGCTGATTCACAATCAATGAATTTTTTACATCAAAAGACAATATTTTGTGAAGAGCAAGCTCAAAGATTTTGGATGCGGCACAAAGAAGGGAAATAGGGCGGTAGTTCGAGACGTCACTTTTACAGCCAGACTTAAACACTGGGAAAACACGAGCAGTTTTCCACATGCTAGGAAACGTTGAAGCATGCAGACACTTATTAAATATGGTAGTCAATACTGGGACAAGTATACTGCCATAGGCTTTTAGTATGGCAGAGGGGATGCCATCTGGGCCAGCTGAAAAGGATGGTTTCAAGCGCTTAATGCATTCTGAAATGGAATCTTCATCTAGCGACACAGCATCAGCTGTGCCAACTGCCTTAACCTGTCGACCGTTACTAGCTACAGAGGCTGGAGACTTATAGACAGATGAAAAATGCATGGCAAAACAGTCAGCAACGGCTTGAACTTCTACTCCATTTGGGTCCAGTATCCTGAAGGACTCGCCACTTTTGCTCGACCGTTTGCGCACATACTTCCAAAACTCAGCCGGCCTGTCAGACGCGCTTTTTTCTAAAAATGAAATATATAGACTGTGATCCCGTTTATAAAGGCGTTTACAAAGAGTACGAAAACGACAGAATTCTTCCTTCAAATGAGTTGATGCAGAACGTTTATACTTCCTGTGTGCACGATCTTTATGTTTCAGTGCACTTATAAGTTCTGATGAGAACCAGGAGGGATATTTACAATGATGAGGTGTATACTGGGGAATGAACTTGCGCATGCTGGTCAAGATAAGCTCCGTAAACTGATCGACTTGATCATCAACATTGGGTTTGTCAGTTACCAGTGACCAATCTGTGGTGGACAAGTCATGGTACAAGCCAACGTAGTCACCTCGCTTGAAGGCAAATCTGGGCGTTTTGTCGATTTTTCTGGGAAAGCTTGGTTTTTCTGGTGAAATACAGAGTGTTAGTTTGAGTGGTGGGTGAAATTTGTCAGGACGAACAAGAGAGATGTGAGAGAGTGATACTTCGATAGGTTGATTATTAGAAATACACAGATCTAAGACGTTACCACAGGAATTGGCAATACTATTGTGCTGCTGTAGGGAATTAAAAGCGAGAAAATCTAACAATACGCTGCATTTGTTCTTTAAGAAATGATGATAATGAGAAAAATTAAGTGTGGTCCAGTCAATTCCTGGTGTGTTAAAATCGCCAAGTACAAGAATTTTGTGCTTCTTATGTGAAATTACCACATTTTCAATAGAAGAGACGATCTGATTAAAAGCAATTGGTGAAACGCTAGGCGATACATAGAAACATCCAATCAACAATTTTTCACAGTGCTCAAGACTAATTTCGATCCAAATTGATTCAGAAATTGTTTCTATGTCCTTGCGTCTAACAGATCTTAGAGAACTGTCTATAGCCATCAATACACCACCACCTTTTTGTTTAGTTGCACAGAAGTCCCGATCACTGCGGAAGGTGGTGTAGTTCGACGGAAGATAGTCACAGGAAGGAATTTCACTGCACAGCCACGTTTCAGAAATCGCAATAAGGTCAAAAGAAGACGAAACAACATTAGCAAAGAATTCGCGCGTCTTAGTGCGAAGACCACGAGCGTTCTGATAAAATATATCCAAATTACACGGCACCGTTGCTTACGGGTGCGCACTCTGAGGGATGGAGCATGTCGTCGTGGAGAATCCCACGGAATGGTTTGAAAATGCAACCGCACGGCCACATTGACGGGTCATTCAGACGTTTCGATGTATCTTCGTCAACTGTAACGCAGAACGAGGAGTAAGAAGGATATTTTGTTTTGAGCCGCCGGCAGGAAATGGCAGAAAGGTCAACAGACTCAATGTGTTTCTTGAGGTCAGCAGATGTAGTGTCAGGGCTCAACTTGGACACAAATATAGCCCACTGCCGCTGGGGTCGTTGGGGGATTTGAGCCACTAACAAAGTGGACGAGTCCATGGCTCCAGTAGATACATGTGTTTTTCTTTTCGTTTCCTTTCTTGCACTCACTGTGACATTGGCCGAAGAGGTTTCCGTACGATCCACAACGCGGAGCTTCAAATCACGCTGAAAACCTGGTGGTGGGGTAAAAGGTGGGAGCGTTTCGGTGTTATGAGTCGTATCAGAGGTCGCAGGGGTGTCGGAGTTCACGGAAGACTTTGCCGTTGGAGACGTTGGAGAATTTGCAGCCGTTGGAGACTTTGCAGCCGTTGGAGACTTTGCAGGACGTTCCCCTAGCTTGGGGGTGACGCAGCGTGTCAGCTCATCGCGCAGAAAACGAACCTCACCACGAAGGGAGGCGACGATACGGACCTGCTGCTCAGCCACTCGGGAATGTTCCTTTCGCAGGCGCTCATTGTCCTCCCGCAGCTGTGAGACCTCGTCACTCAGGAACGAAATCCCTTCCAGCGCGTCGAGGAGCAGGCGGCGAAGGCCGGCTACCTCCTCGCCCAGGTCACCCGAAGGGGCGAGAGGTGAACCGGTTGGGGAACCACGTGGCGGCAGGGAACACGCCGCCGTCGCGCATACCTCGGTCTCGTCGTTAGGCCTGTCACCATGCTGGGCGGAATCGCACAAATTGCACGAAAATGTACGCGATCCGGACTTCAAGAGCTGCAGTTGGTCATCCGGCCAAGTCACACACTTCGCGTGCACACGTTTTTCGCAGATTTCGCAGCGGAAAAACTGCTGCTTACCGAAAAAAGGGCACGAGCAGAGCACACACGCATCCCGGCTGGGCGCCATGCTGCGGGACAATAATAATATATAATAATAATAATAATAATAATAATAATAATAATAATAATAATAATAATAATAATAATAATAATAATTATTATTATTATTATTATTATTATTATTATTATTATTATTATTATTATTATTGTTTATTTTTATTGGTTTTTTTTTGCGTGCGCCTGCACAAAGACCTCACGGTTGTTCCTGGGCACGTTAAATAAATGATTGATTGATTGATTGATTGATTGATTGATTATTATTACAAGTAGTTAGTAGTAGTAGTAGTAGTAGTAGTAACGCCATTATTATTGTCATCTGGCTATTCAAGCAATAGGGAAGCATTAGCATCAGTAAATAGTCCGCGCGACGGTTTGCAGGTACATATTTTCTCCATATTTTCACTCAAGTTGCTTCGCAAGGCAGAGTACATTTCCAGGGCAATATAACAAACAGTGTAAGCTGAATACAGAGGGAGAAATATGTCTATGAATGCAACTTGCATTAAAAATTGTTGACCGGCTATCTTGCGAAGGAAGACTATTCTACCAGTGCGTCTTCATTGTGGAGCCTGAAACAATTTTTTTGCGATAGCAATTTGGAGGCTTCGACAGGCCAATTTTGTATTACATTGTTACTGCGCGAAGTGTCAATAAAGTATTATTATTATTATTATTATTATTATTATTATTATTATTATTATTAAGCATGCATCCCGACTGGGAGCCATGGTCCCGCACCATGGTTCCCAGTCGGGATGCATGCTTGCTATGCTCCTGCCCGTTTTTCGGTAAGCAGAAGTTTTTCCGCTGTGAAAGTTGTTCTAAACGTGTTCATGCGAAGTGTGTAACCTGGCCTGATGAAGAGCTGCAACTTCTGAAGTCTGGATCGCGCTCATTTTGCTGCAATTTATGTGATCTGAGCAGTTCTTCTGGTAAGCCTAACGAAGACAACTCGGCGGCGTGCAGCGATGAGCACTGCAGCTCTCAAACCGGTTCCCTCTCCACGTGTGCCCCTCCGGTTGGTGAGGGTGTTGGTGGTGACCTCGCCGGGCTGCGCCGCCTCCTCCTCGACGCGTTGGAGGGAATCTCGTTCCTCAGCGACGAGGTATCCCAACTACGCGAAGAAAACGAGCGCCTCCGTAAGGATCATTCCCGCGGTGTTGAACAACAAGCCCGTGTGGTCGCCTCCCTTCGTGCAGAGGTCCGCTTCCTGCGTGAGGAGCTGACGCGCCGCACGGCCGCCGTGTCAGTGAAGGCACCTGTGATCCCTCCAGAGCAGGTGACCGTTGGCCGATCTGTGACCTCCAAGCAACCTGTGTACTCTGAACAACCTCTGTCCAAAATTCTTTCATCTTCGAATTCGCCGCCAGGTGACGTAGACACGTCCGAGCGTGTCAGTGTGATGCCTGCGACAGCCTCTTCTGCAGCGGTAACTGAGGGTGTAAGAAAGAAGAAACCCGCCTCGTTTGGAGCATTGAAGACATCCACTATATCTGTAGCTCAGCGGCCACAACGGCCACAACGGCCAAAGGCCATTTTTGTTACGAAGCTGAGCCCGTACACCACTGCTGCTGACATCAAAAAACATATTGCCTCATTCGATATGTCTCCCATTTCCTGCCGGCGACTTCAAACAAGATTCCAGTCATATTCTTCATTCTATATCGAAGTTGACGAGGACACGCTACAACGCCTGAATGACCCTTCGATGTGGCCCCTCGGATGCCTCTTCAAGCCATTTCGTGGGGAGCTGCGCAATGACATGCTTCATCCCTCTGAGCTAGTGCCTGGAATCGAAAGTGCCGTGTAACGTAGACATATTCTACCAAAATGCTCGGGGTCTGCGTACCAAGACACTCGAGTTTTTCTCTAATGTTCTTTCGTATTCTTTTCCTATTATCGCTATTTCTGAAACCTGGCTCGGCACTGAAATTCCCTCATCGGACTTTTTTCCCCCGACCTACATTACCTTCCGCCGTGACCGAGATTTCAGTGAAACCAAACAGAAAGGCGGTGGCGTGCTGATTGCCATTGACAATTCACTGAAATCGGTTAGACGGAAAGACCTAGAAACTATCGAAGAATCGATCTGGCTAGAAATCAACCTTGAGCGCCGTGAAAAATTGTTGATTGGATGCTTCTATTTACCGCCCAGCATTTCCCCTGCCTCGTTTCACGATGTCATGTCTTCTATTGAACTTGTGATATCTTCTCATAGTGGGCACAGAATTATTGTTCTTGGGGATTTCAATGCAGCTGGAATTGACTGGAGCACGCTTACCTTTTCTCATTACAATCATTTCACAGAGAAAAAGTGCAGCCTGCTCTTGGACTTTCTGGCGTTTAATTCCCTAGTGCAACATAATTCAGTCGTCAATTCCAGTGGCAACGTCTTAGACCTGTGTGTGTCAAACGATCAACCCCTTGAAGTTTCCCGCTCCAACATCTCTCTTGTACGTCCGGACAAATTCCACCCACCACTTAACGTAAGATTATCTGCATCAGCCGAAACAACGAGCTACAGCAGTTACGTAAACAAATCTCCAAGATTTGCGTTCAAGCGAGGTGATTACACGGGCCTCTATCATCACTTGTCCACCGTTGAGTGGTCACAGGTTACTGACAAACCTAATGTTGATGACCAGGTTGATCGGTTTACGGAGCTTGTACTGAGCAGCATGCTTAATTTTATTCCCCAGTATACACCTAAACAACGTAAATATCCCCACTGGTTCTCATCTGAACTTATCAGTGCACTGAAGCATAAAGATCACGCACACAGGAAATCTAAATGTTCTCCATCCAGCGAGTGGAAGGAAGAGTTCAGCTTTTTTCGAACTCTCTCTAAACGCCTATATAAACGGGATCATAGTTCGTACATTGAATTCTTAGAAAAAAGCGCCTCTGACAGGCCGGCTGAGTTTTGGAAGTATGTACGTAAACGGTCTAGCAAAAGCGGAGAGACCTTCAGACTACTAGACTCAAATGGGGTAGAAGTGCATGCCGTCGCTGACTGTTTTGCCACACATTTCTCATCCGTTTATAAGGCCTCAGACTCCAGCACTGATATCAGACAACAGCCCAAGGCAGTTAGCTCATCCAGTGCTTCGTCGCTGGATGAAAATCTTATCAGCGAATGCATTAAGCGCTTAAAACCATCCTTATCATGTGGCCCAGATGGCATCCCCTCCGCCATACTAAAGGCATATGGTACTATATTTGTCCCAGTACTGACTACGATATTTAATAACTGCCTGGACACTTCCACATTTCCTAGCATGTGGAAAACTGCTCGTGTTTTCCCAGTATTTAAGTCGGGCTCTAAGACAGATGTTTCTAATTATCGCCCGATTTCTCTACTATGTGCCACATCAAAGATCATCGAACTGGCTCTTCACAAAATATTGTCTTTTAGTGTGAAAAACTCATTGATTCCAAATCAACATGGTTTTCTTGCTGGCCGCTCAACTACCACAAATCTTGCTAGTTTCATGACGCAGATCTCCACACCTATTTCTCAGAGAGGACAGGTTGACGTAATCTACTGTGACCTGAGCAAGGCTTTTGACGTAGTCAGCCACACACTGATTATGGTTAAACTTGCGAACTTTGACGTTCACTTGTCGATTGTGAATCACTTGCACAGCTATCTGCTCAATAGATCTTGTTATGTTGCCGTAAATGGCCAAACCTCTTCTTTGTATAAAGTGACTAGTGGGGTCCCTCAAGGGTCGGTATTAGGCCCACTCCTATTTTTAATTTACGTTAATGATGTTTCTTTTGCCATTCGTAATTCTTCTTTCCTCTTGTATGCCGATGACATCAAGATATTTAAGGAAATTCATTCAGTTAACGACTGTCGCTTGCTGCAGTCAGATTTGTGTTCTTTTTCCGAATGGTGCAACGGCAATAACCTTTCTCTAAATACCTCAGAGACAAAATTCATGTCTATCACTCGCAAAACATCTAGCGTGTCATTTCAATACTTTGTCAATTCTGTGCCGTTATGCAAGGTTTATGAAATCAGTGATCTTGGTGTTGTGTTGACAGCGCGTTAAACTTTTCTTCTCACGTTAAGCGTGCTGCTATGCGGGGCCTTCGTTCTCTCGGATGTGTTTGTAGAATATCTCGAGAATTCAGGTCTCCCATGGCCCTACACAAATTGTACACGGCAATATGTCTTCCGCAACTTGAGTATGCGTCCGTGATATGGAATGGCATTGCTCAATCCAGCGGTAACACCATTGAACGAGTCCAGAAAAAATTCCTCAGCATATATAACCATCGCTTTGCTAAAAATGACTCTGGATCTCGTTCAAGTACTACTGAATCATTATCACTGCCATCACTTCACTGCCGACGAAATCGTTCTGATCTCTTATTTCTCTACAAGCTAGTCCACGGTGTCATATCCTGCCCTGTACTTCTCAATTGTGTTATTTTCGAATTCCGCGTAAGTTAACCAGAGAGAACAGACCGTTTCATGTACCCGCCTGCTTCTTCCAACACTCTATCGTTCACAGAATACAAAGTCTTTATAATATTAATTTTCTTGATCTTGACGTGTTTCATAGTCCACAATCATTGTTTTTATCCGAGCTTTGCACTGTTTTGACATAGTATGGCACAATGTACAAAGTCTTCCCTTCTCCGTCTTTCCGCATATTTGTATATGTGCAATATAATTTTTTATTCCCCTCCAATATTTCTCATATTGTCTTATTTTACTCCCCCCTTTTGTGTTCATTTCTCTTTGTCTACGTGTTTTTGCTCTTTTTATTTCTGAAGACTGTCTGTATTTTATTGTTTATTTTTATTGATTTTTTTTTGCGTGCGCCTGCACAAAGACCTCACGGTTGTTCCTGGGCACGTTAAATAAATGATTGATTGATTGATTGATTGATTTTATATTTTATTGTTTATTTTTATTGATTTTTTTTTTGCGTGCGCCTGCACAAAGACCTTACGGTTGTTCCTGGGCACGTTAAATAAATGATTGATTGATTGATTGATTGATTGATTGATTACTGGTTCTCATCTGAACTTATCAGTGCACTGAAGCATAAAGATCGCGCACACAGGAAATCTAAATGTTCTCCATGGAGCGAGTGGAAGGAAGAGTTCAGCTTTTTTCGAACTCTCGCTAAACGCCTATATAAACGGGATCATAGTTCGTATATTCAATTCTTAGAAAAAAGCGCTTCTGACAGGCCAGCTGAGTTTTGGAAGTATGTACGTAAACGGTCCAGCAAAAGCGGAGAGTCTTTCAGACTAGTAGACTCAAATGGGGTAGAAGTGCATGCCGTCGCTGACTGTTTTGCCGCACATTTCTCATCCGTTTATAAGGCCTCAGACTCTAGCACTGATATCAGACAGCCTAAGGCAGTTCGCTCACCCAGTGCTTTGTCGCTGGATGAAAATCTTATCTGCGAATGCATTAAGTGCTTAAAACCATCCTTATCATGTGGCCCAGATGGCATCCCCTCCGCCATACTAAAAGCTTATAGTAGTATATTTGTCCCAGTACTGACTACGATATTTAATAACTGCCTGGACACTTCCACATTTCCTAGCATGTGGAAAACTGCTCGTGTTTTCCCAGTATTTAAGTCGGGCTCTAAAACAGATGTTTCTAATTATCGCCCGATTTCTCTACTATGTGCCACATCAAAGATCTTCGAGCTGGCTCTTCACAAAATATTGTCTTTTAGTGTTAAAAGCTCATTGATTCCTAATCAACATGGTTTTCTCGCTGGCCGCTCAACTACCACAAATCTTGCTAGTTTCAGGACGCAGATCTCCACACCTATTTCTCAGAGAGGACAGGTTGACGTACTCTACTGTGACCTGAGCAAGGCTTTTGACGTAGTCAGCCACACACTGCTTATGGTTAAACTTGCGCAATTTGATGTTGACTTGTCGGTTGTGAATCTCCTGCAGAGCTATCTGCTCAATAGATATTGTTATTTAGCGGTAAATGGCCAAACGTCTTCTTTGTATAAAGTGACTAGTGGGGTCCCTCAAGGGTCAGTATTAGGCCCACTCCTATTTTTAATTTACGTTAATGATGTTTCTTTTGCCATTCGTAATTCTTCTTTCCTCTTGTATGCCGATGACATCAAGATTATTAAGGAAATTCATTCAGTTAACGACTGTCGCTTGCTGCAGTCAGATTTGCGCTCTTTTTCTGAATGGTGCAACGCTAATAACCTTTCTCTGAATGCCTCGAAGACAAACTTCATGTCTATCACTCGCAAAACACCTAGCGTGTCATTTCAATACTCTGTCAATTCTGTGTCCTTATGCAAGGTTTATGAGATCAGTGATCTTGGTGTTGTTGTTGATAGCACGTTAGACTTTTCTGCTCACGCTAAGCGTGTTGCTTTGCGGGGTCTTCGCACCCTAGGCTGTGTTTGCAGATTGTCTAGAGAATTCCGTTCTCCTATGCCCTTCCGAAAATTGTACACCGCGCTATGTCTTCCTCAACTGGAGTATGCGTCCGTGATATGGAATGGCATTGCTCAATCCAGCGGTAACACCATTGAACGAGTCCAGAAAAAATTCCTTAGCATATATAACCATCGCTTTGCTAAAAAATCTCGTTCAAATACTGCTGAATTATTATCATTGCCATCACTTCACTGCCGACGAAATCGTTCTGATCTCTTGTTTCTTTACAAGCTAGTCCACGGTATCATATCCTGCCCTGTACTTCTCAATTGTGTTAATTTTCGAATTCCGCGTAAGTTAACCAGAGAGAACAGACCGTTTCATGTACCCGCCTGCTTCTTCCAACACTCTACCGTTCACAGAATACAAAGTCTCTATAATGTTAATTTTCTTGATCTTGACATTTTTCATAGTCCACAAGCATTGTTTTTATCCGAGCTTTGTACTGTTTTGACATAGTGTGGCACAATGTACAAAGTCTTCCCTTCTCAGTCTTTCCACATAGTTGTATATATGCAATCTAATTTTTCATTCCCCTTCAATATTTCTCGTGTTGTCTCATTTTACTCCTCCCCTTTTGTGTTCATTTCTCTTTGTCTACGTGTTTTTGCTCTTTTTATTTCTGAAAACTGTCTCTATTGTATTGTTTATTTTTATTGTTTTTTTTTTTTGCGTGCGCCAGCACAAAGACCTTACGGTTGTTCCTGGGCACGTTAAATAAATGATTGATTGATTATTATTATTATTATTATTATTATTATTATTATTATTATTATTATTATTATTATTATTATTATTATTATTATTATTATTATTATTATTATTATCATCATCACTGCCATCATTTCACTGCCGACGAAATCGCTCTGATCTCTTATTTCTTTACAAGCTAGTCCACGGTAGCATATCCTGCCCTGTACTTCTCAGTTGTGTAAATTTTCGAATTCCGCGTAAGTTGACCAGAGAGAACAGACCGTTTCATGTACCCGCCTGCTTCTTCCAGCACTCTACCGTTCACAGAATACAAAGTCTCTATAATGTTAATTTTCTTGATCTTGACGTTTTTCATAGCCCACAATCATTGTTTTTATCCGAGCTTTGCACTGTTTTGACATAGTGTGGCACAATGTACAAAGTCTTCCCTTCTCAGTCTTTCCACGTAGTTGTATATATGCAATCTAATTTTTATTCCCCGTCAATATTTCTCCTGTTGTCTTATTTTACTCCTCCCCTTTTGTGTTCATTTCTCTTTGTCTACGTGTTTTTGCTCTTTTTATTTCTGAAAACTGTCTGTATTGTATTGTTTATTTTTATTGTTTTTTTTTGCGTGCGCCAGCACAAAGACCTTACGGTTGTTCCTGGGCACGTTAAATAAATGATTGATTGATTGATTGACTGAATAATAATAATAATAATAGTAATAATATTATTATTATTATTATTATTATTATTATTATTATTATTATTATTATTATTATTATTATTATTATTATTATTAAAATTATATGGACAGTCTCGACGGGTTTTTGCCGTCGATGTTGCCGTCGCCGTCATGTCCTTCCGGTATGAAGTCCGAATTGATAAGATCCCCCCGCGCTTTGTATGTTCTACCTGCGGGAAAAAGCGCACGAGCGGGGGCGACGAACGCGGCCGAAGCAGAGATCAAACGAGCCAGCCCATTTCCGTCGCTCGGAGGGTGCATGCTATAACATCACCCCGCTCGGAAGACCTGCCGTCGAAGCAGACAGGAAACACCCCGCCCGTCTTTAACGAACATGAAAAGTAACGAGGTCGGGAGCGCGGGGTGGGGGTTGTCGCGTGAGCAGCCACTTTGAATTTTGAATGTAAGGGCGCGGTCGAGATCGCTGGCGCGCGCGCTATTTCGAAAGACATCACATCGGGCGGCTCGTATACCCTTCTACGCGCTGCATCTCAATCCGAAGTGACTATGCGGAGAGCATCTCTCCCTCGAGCGGCCGTATTCTCTTACACCAGCGTTTTGTAGTTACGCGTGATGGGATACAAAACAGTTAGCTGCCAGCCTCACTTCGTGTAACACTACAATGTGTTGCTATCGCATTCATTGCTTCGCGCTTGCTGTGAAACTGTGACATTTCTGTCGAGGTTTGATGTCATACGCTAGCACCTTGTGAAATATCCACCGCTAAAAAAGACTTTTCTCTTTCAGACACCTGACATTTCATCGCGCTTTGGAACTGTGCGAAACTGAGAGTTCCTTGGTATCAATCGATGCAAAGAGCGGCAAAAATTCGGATGAAAAGTATCTTTTTAAGAGAATAGAAATTTGCGCAAGTTGGTTTGCATTCATTATAAAAACAGCGTAGTAACACGAGGGCAGAAAGAAAGGAACAACGAGACGTTGTCCCGTTATTCCTTTCTTTCTGTCCTCGTGTTACCGCGCGGTTTTAAAATGAAAAGTATCTTTCTTGTGTTTTTGCTTCGCTTGCTTTACTCTGGCATGTGAATACGTACTTTGCAACCATCGAAGAGCGCTGTGAAGGTGAAGGCCGGGTTGATGTCCCCCTCCGGGGCACGTAGTTCGAGGTCGTTGTGTGCCATGAGACGGAGAGAACGGCGGTGCGACTGCTTGCTTGCATCCAGGAAGGCCACGGAATTACGGCAGTGATATGTGATGTTTTGTACAGCCCCTGAACTCAGCATTTGCAGGAACGTCAGCTGAATGCGGTCAATCTTGTAGCTCATCTGCGAGAACACACAATTAGAGATTCTTACAGCTTTGTGCAGGATAAAAATATTCTTTCCAGAAGTCCATGAAAAGTTTCAATCAGTTTCAAATTATTTACAATCTTTTTCAGCAATCGAGTTAAAGTACGGTGATTCAATGTGTTCGTGCAATGGTAATTATGGTCAACACAAAACTAAATGCAAATCAGATTAAAAAGTGAAAAAAGATGCCCCCCCCCCCTCCCCGAAGGGAATCGTGAGGAAATGCGAATGCATTTCTTGCGCCGAGAGAGGGTACCGTTGCCGTCAGACATTCGCCTTCACCGACTTCTGCCATCGCCTTAAGAGGCGCCCAGCCAGCGAACGGTCGAGAGTGAGGCGCGAGCGGACGAGAGAGTGGGGCGCCAGCGTTCTTGGCTCGGCGTTGGCGTTTCACAGCGGCGTCTCGAGCACACATTTCCGGATGTTCTTGAGAGGCGCCCAGCCAGCGAACGGTGGAGAGTGAGGCGCGAGCGGACGGGAGAGTGGGGCGCAGGGAGGAGAGAGAGCGAACGGCGAGAGAAGGAGCGGCGAAACACTGAACCTACCCTCTCCTACACTATCTCGCACCACATGCTCCGGTTGCTAGGGACGAGGATAAGCGCGCGTCCCCGCAGCTGTTGCTATGGGAGAGGGCGCCGCGGACAACGCCGGATGCCTCAGATAGCCCGACTAAGAAATGCATTCGCATTTAAAAGAATGCAAGGACAGGAATTAAAAGCTGCTAAACAGCAGCGTGACGGCATTCCTGACCCTGAGCAGATTGGCCGCAGACACGTGGTCATGTAAAAAAAAAGAAATAAAATACAAGCAAGTAAAACAGGAAAAGTACAAGAAAGCATAACACAAGCAAGCACAATATCAACAAATTTACCAGCAAATGTCAACTGCAGAGATAATGTAAGAAATTGGCAAACACTGAAAGAATGCGGTATACATATGGGAGAACGAAGTGCGAAGTAATCGAAAGTAACACAAATTAAATGCAAGCGTATCATGCGCAATGCATTTGTTGTTTAGGTGATTCAAAAAGTTTGGCATGATATGCTTAAGACTTTTAAGGCCATAATTTGTTCGCGAAAACGGTATGTATCATGTGTGTCCTTTTTTTATTTTGTAAGGTGGTGCGGATGGCTCTTTTAGCTGACACAGAGTAAGAAAGTTGATTTTACTTTTCGAACCATGTTTGTATTTAGCAAAAAGATTGAAATTGTACAGTTGTTCTACTTGAAGCACGTTATATGCTGTTAATAATGTTGATGTATGAGCGTCGTATGGAACACTTGCGATATGACGTATTGCCTTCTTCTGTAGCCTGATCAATTTTAGTTTGCTCGTTTGCGTGATGTTTCCCCAGACAAGGGTACAATAATTGATGTGCGAGTGAAATAAGGCATTATAAATAAGGAGTTCAACTTTTGGAGCAACTATATCTCGGAATTTTGAAAGCACTCTACATGCCTTGGCAAGCTTTTTGGCAACATCATATACATGCGAATCAAGTTTAAGTCTACACTGAAAGTGACCCCCAATATTTTAACGTCTTCTACAATCCCAATCTCTCTGTCACCGAGTGGTAAGTCTAAGCTAGCATATGTTTTTTTATTAGTTGGTTTGAATAGAACAACCTTTGTTTTAGCAGCATTGATAACAGGAGAATTGCGAATAACTTTTATCTTTAATGCTTACACATTGCCTTCTATGGCCTAGATAAGATTTGACGAGATTTAGGACTACGCCCCGGAAACCACAATGTTCTAGTTAGTAAACAGAGTTTGGTGGTGTATTCTGTCAAACACCTTATAAAAATCAATATATATACCCAGTGTTAGCTTCTTTTCTTCAAATCCCTTTAAGATGATTTCTTTTTGTGCTAGTAAAGCGTGTTCACTTGATAAACCTTGATAAAAACCGAGTTGTTCTGAGGCAATCAAAGAATGCTTATCGCAGAAACATATAATCCGCTTACAGATAAGCTTTTCTAGCCCTTTAGAAGTAACAAGAAAACTTGCAAGGGTTCTAAAAATATGTTGAATATGACTAATAAGCTACACAAATACTGTAAAATTTTCAGCTTTCAAGAAACTGCTGCGGCATGTGCTAGAACCGTTCTTGGCTATTCGACGAAAGCGGCTTTTCTAGTGACGTATTCTCGCATGATTTTTGCGCGGCCGATGCTGCGAAACAGCACTTATTAAAATTATCACTGACCTCTATTCCTTCTTTGGACGATCCTGATGCTATATTCGTCGATCTTGCAAACCCGTTCCTAGCTTGCGCCTAATGTAAAAGATAACAGGCTTAACAAGATAATAAAGTCGATTACCCATTTCTTAACTAGCCATTACCAATCAATTTTTGTGAAGAGTATCTCGTCTCCAATGACCAGCGTCAAGTACCGTGTTCTTCAGTGCTCCGTGCTCGGACCAATCTTGTTTTTATTTTATTAATGATATCCCTAATGGTTTCAATCAGTTGAAATGACAGCAAAACTTGCCTTGAGTACTACAGATATTTCTTTTGTTACATTTTTCTGTAATTACTACAGATTCCTGATGTGACGAAAGGCTTCTCTGTCATGCACCGGATATCTTTATGGTGACAACACAAGTGTATTCCGCCGCGTGTGTAGTGTTACAAGAAAGCTCAAGTACTACGACAAATGTTTATAGAAGTGTACAAAATGTGCCGTCACAGCGGGCACCCGGTTGTTCCTACAGGAATTTCTTTGCAGTATGTGACAATTGTAGGAGTACTACAGAAATGCCTTGTGCTACAACAGTGGGAACTAACAGACAATAATGCTAAGGAACGCATAGGAGGTGTTATTTGTAGCAATTAGAATATAGATGTGAAGAAAGTGGACGAAAAGATAACTTGCCGCCGGCAGGGACCGAACCTGCGACCTTCGAATAACGCGTCCGATGCTGTACCACTGAGCTACGGCGGCGGTCTTCCTTTCGTCCAATTTATGGGGTATATATAACAGAGGTATTTGAAGCCTATATCATTGTGTTTGGGAGTAAAGGTATCAGCAAGAGGTCTCTTGGCCTATTCCCATGCCAGATAGACTGTCTCGACGATTAGTGTGGTGCGCCGGTGTGTTATCTGGTTTTTTATTAAGATGGCAATTATATGGCCACTATCGGCTGATTTTTGCCGTCGCCTTCGCGGCCATGCCCCGGATATGTATATGTATGTATATATATAAAAAGGCACAAAGAAAAATAAAGCAGAACAAAAGAATTCTAAGCACTCGACCAGGGATTAGAACCGTCGACCCCTCGCTCACCAGCCTGCTGCATTGGACAACTTAACCCTGCCCCATGCATGCGCCGGCGAAATAACAACAAGCTATTTGTAACACCATTTACCGCTGGTGGTAAGCAAATCTCGGAGGAGCTTGAGCGTGTTTTCTAGCGCATCAAGGCACCCTAGTGTTTTCTATCACGCAACGCTCCTAAGTTTCTTTCAATTTGAAAACTGCCCTTGAGACGCGCACGACAAGTGGCCCTTTTCTGTACCCGCTCGTGATGTGGAAGGAAACAAAAAACAAAGAACACCGGGCATGCCTTACATCAGACGCCCCCGTGTAGTAGGAGACGCAGAGGATCACTCCATGCGCCGCGGTTTAAAAGAAAAAGAAATATCTAAGAGCGTCTGATTATCCATTGTCGACACTTGCAGACGCGACGGCTCCTAGTTTTCTTTCAATGTGAAAAACTGCCCTTGAGACGCGTACGGACAAAGTGGCCCTTTTCTGTACCCACTCGTGATGTGCAAGAGAAAAAAATTGGCCGCGTATCTGCGTGCTTCGCTGCAAATGTCGTCTAAAGACGATAGAAGAGGCGCTGCGTGAGATATGGACGCCATCTGGCAATACGTCAGGAAACATGAGTGCTGCGTTGCGGGCTGGTAGTCCGGGCGCAGCAGCAGGCGAAGACGGGCGGTGACCAACGCGACCGGCGGGGACGCCAGCCAGCCCGAACACGCGGTATGGCGCGAAGCGCTGAAGCAGAAGAACGTCCGCACTCAACGAGTACTCTCCACACACTCTTTTATTTACACGTCGCCTGGGTAAAACAGGAATGCCAGAGCGGCGCCCCGTGGCATTCGTACAGTGCAATACAGAACCGAAACCGAAACACAACAATGAGCTCGTGCAGAGGGCACGGAGGAAGGCAAGTTTCAGCGCATTCGCATTTTAGAATTACGTCTTTAGAATTACGTATGTATGCATTTTCTATTAAAGGAACACCACCTAATACTTACCTAGTGATGTTGCACCTCAGATATGCGTAATGTTTGCTTTCTTATCGACAATGTACACAAGTATGAACCTAGTCAGCCGTTCAAGGTGGCTGACCCTTGGGCAAGTGGTTCAACTTGGGCCGAGTGGCTGAATCGAGTGACGTGCCGACAAACAGAAAGACAGACCAAAATTTCTACGTTTAAAAATCCCAAGAAAGACTATCGTCTTTAAAATTACACATCATCTCCCTCTATGGGCAACCATGGTGGGATGCGAAAGCATTGCGGGGGGTGCGCATCTAGTTTCCGTTTCTCTTACGTGACTTCTGTTATGTTATGTTGTCGAGGCGTTTGAATTACCGCTTGCCGGCGATGACGTTTACGTTCGGCTTCCCGAGCCTTCCTCTGCTCCACGGCGGTGGCACTGCCGCTGGAACTAGCGCCGACGTTGACGTTGTTCATGGCGTTTCGCACACCGTTGCACAAAGAGAGAATGACGGAAGTACAGCGAACGCGCGCTTTCGCAGCCTCGAAGGTTCGAGATTCGCTTACCGGCGTTGCCGCTTACGTTCAGCTTCGCGAGCGTCCATAGGGCCGTTGCGAAGGAGAGTGCAACGCTTGCCGGCGTTGCTGTTTACGTTCAGCTTCGCGAGCATCCATAGCGCCGTTGCGAAGGGGTAATTCCACGAGAGATCGACGCGGGTCCGAAACCGGATATTTTAGAATTGATTGAGTATTTCATATTTTATGCACCTCTTTGCAGGTAGCGTGAAAGTAAACTTCGTTTTATGATTAACGGCATAACTTACGAGAAAAAAAATATCGAACTTACCGAACACAGAGGGAGCAATTTCGTCACCTGTCATTCTCAAAAGTTTGAGATCCTATAAAAACAAATATTATTGTTACAAGGGAAATATTTTTTCCTTGAAATTTATGCCGAATGCAGGATAAATTCATACGGTTTCAAGTTTGTAGAGCGAAGGAAAATAGTTTTTAAAAATGTCTCATTATGTGACATTTTATAAAAGGTTATGTATTCCCCATTTCTTTTTCTCTGAAGGAAATGCAAGCAGCGCTTCGCAACTTGAGTTGTGGGAATATAGTGTGTCCAATAAGTGCATAAAATATTGTTGCTGTAGGGCAAATATATATTTTATATATTGCCTCAAAGTTCTCATATCGGCGAAAGTGAACCTTACTGAAATGCAAATATTAAAAAAGAAACCATCTTCCATTTTTCTTAAAATCCTGTGACACACAATCGAAGGCCATCGAAAAGTAATATAGAAAAACATGTTGCATTATTTTGCTTTCAGCGACAATACTCGCGGTACAAATCAGAGCTTTTCCAGAATGCGCTGAGGTGCTGAGAAGTCGAGAAATCGGAGGAGAAAAGCGGCAATCAGCTTCAAACGTGAGTAAACGTGACCGTATGAGAAGAAATGCTGTTTTAGTGGATCGGAGTAATTATTTTGAGCACGATATTCCACAGTACCTGACTTTGCGCTTATACGTCGAGCACTGAGACTTCTTAGATGCGGGCACCTCTCCATTACTGACCCACGGATGCGATTGCTGTGACGGCCATGTGTTTTCAACATTTTAGTTAAGTGAATTAACTGTGAAATGAGTGCAGGAACGATGCATAACGAATTTTGATCATTTGGGGCGCGGAGACTGGCGCTTTAGACTGAAGATTACGCTTTAGGGCTAGTTGTCGTGCGTCGTCTGCTCAGCAGATTAATTGCTGCACGCCGCATCTCGGAGGCAATGCTTTAGATCATATGCTTTAAAGTCGGGACAAAGATAGCGCCATCTGTGATTTTATCGACAAATACTTTGTGAACTTTTATTTGAACATACTACACTTCAGTTTCGCATTCGCACTGCGAATACTTGCGCACTCTGTTTTACGTCTACTCTCATTAAAGGTGAGAGACATAGGAACAAACGACGGATAGATCACTTTCGTGCTGCTGATTTCACGCATCTTTCTTTGTAAGGAAATGATAGCAGCATTGCCGGTGATTTGAGCTAATAATAATATCTGGGGTTTAACGTCCCAAAACCACGATTTGATTATGAGAGACGCCGTAGTGGAGGGCTCCGGAAATTTCGACCACCTGGGGTTCTTTAACGTGCACCTAAATCTAAGTACACGGGCCTCAAACATTTTCGCCTCCATCGAAAATGCAGCCGCCGCGGCCGGGATTCGATCCCGCGACCTTCGGGTCAGCAGTCGAGCGCCATAACCACTAGACCACCGTGGCGGGGCGGTGATTTGAGCTTTAAGGAGCGTCGCGATGGCTGACCGCTTCAGCCATAATGGATATTTTTGTGCAGATTACATCATGGTGCAGAAAAAGAAGAATACTGTTACGAGTGATTGTGTTTATTTACAGATGAGGTGAAATGGCGTTGGGAAAAGAGCAGCGTACTTCTGAGGCAGGCCTAGTCCGGTTCACCCAACCACACAGTCCAAGCGCCGGCTCCACTACTCTTCTTCTTCCGCGCCCCGTACGCTCGCGCATCTTCGTTGCATTTCCCCCGGCGGCAGACGAAGCTCGTCGAGCGAGTTAAATATGCCTATGATGGTACTGTTTGAGGCGGGCTACGTGAACAATTTGCGTAACGCGCGAACGCCGGTTATTGGCTGTGACTCGGGCGACAACGTAATTCACGTCACTGAGACGAGTGACTATCACGAATGGGCCCGAATAGTTTGCTAGAAACTTCCGGTACAATCCTTTTCTACGAACAGGAGTCCAAAGCCAAACGTAGTCGCCAGGAGAAAACTCTACGGGGATATGCTTGGCATCGTAGCGACTCTTGCTGTGTTCTTGAGAAGACAATGTTCGAAGGCGCGCTAGTTCACGTGCTTCTTCAGCACGACACAACGTCTGAGTGATGGACAGATCTTCCTCATGCGAGAAAGGTAAGAGGGTGTCCAGAAAACTCCGTGGGTTTCGTGCGTAAAGCAGAAAAAAGGCGAATGTCCAGTAACTTCATGCTTGCGGTGTTATATGCGTAAGTAACAACGGTAAGACGGCGTCCCAGTTCCTGTGTCAGCATCAACGTACATCGATAGCATATTCGTAAGAGTTCGATTCCTTCTCTCAGTGAGACCGTTAGTTTGCGGATGGTAAGGGGTGAGTGGCGATAAGAGGAGCCACAGAGGCGCAAAATTTTTTCAACCACATCGGCGATAAATTGCCGTCCACGGTCACTGATGACAACCCGTGGAGCACCGTGACGCAGTATGACCCGTTGTAACAGAAAGAGGAAACAGCGGCTGCTGTGGCCGATGTCAGTGCGTCCGTTTCCGTATAACGAGTTAAATAATCTACGCACGCTATAACATATCGGTGGCCGGATGGGGTCTTAGGAAGGGGGTCCGAGCAAGTCGATGCCGACTTTTTCAAAAGGGGATGTCGGTGGTGAGATGGGCTGCAAATAACCTGCCGGAGCAGTGGTGGATTGCTTGTGGCGCTGACATATAGCACAGCTGGCGACGTACTGTTTTGTGGTCTTCCACATTTTCGGCCAGTAGAACCTCTCACGTAGTCGATGTAGCGTACGTGTGAAACCGAGATGACCGGATGTAATGTCATCGTGCATAGAACGAAGGGCGACCTGGCGCAGGCTTCCCGGCACCACTAGAAGCAACGGGAGGCCGTCGGATGAATAGTTTCTCTTGTACAGCAAGCCATTTGAAATTGTAAAGTGCTTGTCGGCGGAGTTATGTGCAGCTTCGAGCAAATGTTTTCAGGGTAGGGTCGCGTTGTTGCTCACGTTGAAGCTGCTGGTATCTGGGAAGTCGACAAGACAGAAACTAAATAGTCATCAATGTCATCATCGTCAGCATTGGTGTGTACTGAAGGAAGGCGGGATAAGCAGTCGGCATCCGTGTGACATCGTCCGCTCTTATAGGTCACAGAAAAGCTGTACTTTTGGAGGCGCAACGCCCAACGAGCCAGCCGGCCAGGACGGGTCGCGAAGTCCCACAAGCCAGCATAGTGAGTGATGATCGGTCACTATTGTGAACTCGCGGCCATGTAGATACGGTCGGAACTTCTGAATGGCGAAGACGACTGCTAAGCACTCGAGCTCGGTGACGGTGTAGTTCTTCTCTGCTCTGGTCAGTGTCCGACTGGCATATGCTACGACGTGCTGACGGCTGTTGCAGAGTTGGACCAGCACAGCACCAACACCTAGGCCACTAGCATCAGTATGAAGTTCAGTGAAAGCGTCAGGATCAAAATGCTTCAGGATGGGTCCTGAAGTCAATAAAAACTTCAGCTGTTGAAATGCAGCCTCACATTTATCATCCCAGAAGTACGGTGTGTCTTTATGAAGAAGGGACGTCAGTGGGGAGGCAAATTGTGCGAAGTTTTTAATAAATCGGCGGAAATATGAGCACAGACCCAGAAAACTTTGCAGGTCCTTCACGGTTCGTGGTTGCTCAAAGTTGCGAACCACTGCGGTCTTCTGTGCGTCTGGTCGTACGCCTTATTTATCCACGAGAAAGCCTAGTACGAGGGCTTGACGTTCTCCAAAATGGCACTTCTTTGAGTTTAAAACAAGGCCAGCTTCGCGTAAGCATTCAAGCACAAGTGACAAGCGGTGGTTATGCTCTTGAAAAGTCTTTCCGTAGATAATCACGTCATCTAAATAGCACATGCAAATTTCCCATTTTAGTCCACGGAGTACTGTATCCATAAATCTCTCGAATGTCGCTTGAGCGTTGCACAAACCAAAGGGCATAACGTTAAACTCAAAAAGACCATCTGGTGTTACGAAGGCCGTCTTCTCTTTATCTGAGGGATGCATAGGAATTTGCCAATACCCAGAACGCAAGTCAACAGAAGAAAAATAGGAGGCAGAATGCAGGCAGTCCACGGCGTCATCTATACGTGGCAAAGGGTAGACGTCTTTTTTGTAATGGCATTTAGGCGACGATAGTCTACGCAGAATCTCCATGAATTATCCTTCTTCCTGACTAGAATGACAGGAGCTGCCCGCGGACTACACGATTCTTGATGACGCCCTTCTTTAGCATGTCTTCAACTTGCTCAGCGATGACTTTCCTTTCGGAAGGCGATACGCGATAGGGCTTCTGGCGTATTGGTGGTGCTTGGCCTGTATAGATGCGGTGTTGCGTACGTGAAGACGGTGGCGTAACGGTAGACGTCTCGTCTTGGGCAAAGTCAAAGACTGAGGCGTAGCCTGCGAGCACCTCCTGCAGTAGAGACCGTTCAGTTGAAGGAAGCGACTTGTTGATCATACGGTCAATGCTGGCAGAATAGTCGGGGTACGAATTGGCGTGGGGTTTCTTTACGGCCGCCGACAGTTCAAGTGACCATATGGTAAGAGTACTTTGCTCTTGAAAGCTTGCCAATTTAAGTCCTGCAGGCAGAGATATGGGCTGCGCGGAAACGTTCACAGTCCACAAATCGGCACAACCATCGACGGCGAGCACGAGGCAACGAGGCACAATAACGTTTTTCTTAAGTGCGTTAATGAAGTTCGGCTCGGCTAAACCGTAGTAAGAACCCGCACAAGAACGTGAAGAGTTTACGCGCACAAACATTGCAGTATGCGGGGCCAAACAGACGTCTTAAGACACGGAAAACTCGTCCGAGCTGTCATCAACGGTATCTTCCGTCAATGGAGAAGGCAACACGGTACGAAAAATAATCCCACCACTACCACAATCCAGAGTGGCACCACATTCACGCAAAAAATCTATACCTAGAATGACGTCGTGGGTCGCACGTGCAAGCACCATTAGTTCAGCTCTAAACGTTTGATTTCCTACAGAAAGTAGAACAGAACAAACACCAACCGGGCTTAACGTTTCTTCCCCTACGCCGCGGAACGTAACACTCCGATTCCAAGCAAACATTACTTTCGCCCCAAGGCGATTTTTAAAAGACATGCTCAATATAGAAACTGCAGCACCGGTATCAACTAATGCAACAGTACTCACATTGTCTACAAAAACACTCACTTTGTTCTCAACCATTACAACACAAGGGGGTCTTGTGGAAGATGATTTTGCGGCCTCGCCCCCATCGGTCGCACCAGTTAGTTTCCTAGTGGTGGTGGCGTCCCCGAGCGGCGACGCGGGGACGGGGATCGCTGTTGGCGTGCGGGTGGTGTGGTAACGCTGCGGTCGGAGCAAGGCGAGTCAGCACGTGCTGCGTGTTGCCATTGGAAAGAGCTCTGAAATGGTCGAGACTCGCCAGCAGGCACATAAGGCGTGTACACGTTGAATCGTGGAGCTCGCTGCTGGCGACGGTAGCAGTACCTAGCGATGTGTCCAGGTAGCCCGCAGTTGTAGCAAGTACGGGTGTCGCGTCTAGTCGTCTCCGGCGAGGTAGACCTCGTTGGTTGATAAAAGCCGGGAGATGGCGGCTGAGGAGTAAATCGCCGTGATGCAGCTTGCCTGCGCTCCTGGTTTTCGAGTGGCCGTTCACTCCTTCGTTCGAACCGATCGGTGTAATTCGGGCGAGGCTCAAAGTAGCTCTGACGCATCCGAGGTACCGGTGGTTCATGGGGCGTTGGTCGAATGCACACTGATGGCAGACACCGGCGGTGTCCACAGCTTGCACTTGAGCAAGTTCTTCCTTAACCACTAGTCTTATAATCGAAGAGATGTCGTCCTGCGACGGAAGGTTGACACTTGCAATCGTGGGCACATTGTCAAGACGTCCAAATTTCGGTAGGATTCTCCTCCTCTTTAGCGCTTCAAACGCTCGGCAGTGTTTCCTTAGGTCGGAAGGTGTGTGTAGGTCTTCCTTAGTGATAAGAAAATTGTACACGTCTTCCGCGATTCCCTTGAGGAGATGACCTACCTTATCTTCGTCAGACATGGTCGCACTCACGATTCCGCAAAGCTTCAAGACGGCCTCGATGTAGGTGGTGCATGTTTCGCCAGCTAACTGAGCTCTGCGTGAAAGCGTTTGCTCCGCCTGCTTGACCTTAGCAGTCGAGTCACCAAAACACGTCTTCAGCTCGTCCACAAAAATGTCCCATGTGGTCAATGCACTCTCGTGGTTGTCGAACCAAAGAGACGCGGCGCCAACGAGAAAAAACACCACGTTCTCGAGCTGCCTAGTAGTGCTGCAGCGGTTGCTGCGACTCACTCTTTGGTAGTGCTTGAGCCAATCCTCAACATCGTCATCCGGCTGCCCCGAAAAGGTCCTTGGTTGACGTTCGGACGTGCTGCAGCCAGCTTGTCCTGGCGGGTGAGCGTGTTGCTCATCAGCAGCGAGGTTGTTATGGCCTGCTCCTGCGTCCTCCATGTCTGGTAGCTGCGGTGGCAAGCCTGCCAAGCGTCTGCTCCGTCGCAAAATTGGTAGAGCTGGGTCGTCCAGATCGATGTACCCGGCACTTTCCACCAAACTGTTACGAGTGATTGTGTTTATTTACAGATGAGGTGAAATGGCGTTGGGAAAGAGCAGCGTACTTCTGAGAAAGGCCTAGTCCGGTTCACCCAACCACACAGTCCAAGCGCCGGCTCCACTACTCCTCTTCTTCTTCCGCGCCCCGTACGCTCGCGCATCTTCGTTGCAATACCTTATCAAAGAAATTTCCTCAATGTCGAAGACATCGGCCTGTTTGCCCTCCAGAAGCTTTTGCCGAAAGCTGTCCGCCATGCACATGACTACGACCACGTCTGCCAGAACTGCTTCAGACGCCTCAGAGATATGCTGTCTTCATCTGATGGCTCCTCAGCTGAAACAGTTGATGAGTTTTTGCCGGAAGAAGAGGAAGCCAGAAGTCAAGAGCGGTGCGTAAATACGCCTGAAGCGTTGCCACATATGCTAATGGAGAAGCTGCATGCGCAAAACAGCAACGTTCATCCAGAGAAAAGCCAACCTAGCAACATTTCCACGGTGACCATGAAATGCCACCGTAATGTGTGTAACCGCCATTTAGACCATCCGATCTGAAATGCAATGTGTGTGCCTCGTGGTTCAAGAACTTCAAACAAGCCTATGAAGCGTGCTCTTCTTATCAAGAGCGAATGCGTTTGTTGACACTGTTGCCGAGCGAAGTGGAGCGCCGAAAATTCCAAGCGCTTATACCAAACTTGTCAGCCTACATGATATACAGATCCCGACGCTGCCGCGAAAAACACGGGATATGGTCAGCACCAAATGCGCTCAAAAGGACGCGGCTGAACCCAACGGACGTCCAGGTAGCTATGGCCTACTACTCCAAAGAAGAGTATGGCTGCTCTCGGCAGAGTCCGAACAATAAAGATGTAGTATCTGTTTTGATTGACGGAAAAAAGGAGCATGTTTCCAAAAGGTTTATGACCCGCTGGGTGCGAAAGGCTTACCGTCTCTTTAAAGAAGCTAATCCGAACACGTCTATTAGGCTCTCAAAGTTTTATTCTCTAAGGCCGAAGTGGGTTCTTCTTGTACCACAGCAAGAAGTGTGTCTTTGTATATACTGTGCTAATGCCACGGAGTGTGTTTCTGCCCTACGAGATGTCACCGATGGTGCCTACATGGCTGACTTCTTGAAAGAACTGTTTCTTTGCAGCTTTCCTACAAGTGAGTGTTTTTTAGGCAATTGTGATTATTGTGCTAAGGAGGACGCTCTGACAGCTACATGTTTAGGAATCCCTGAAGAAATTATGATAGCCTATGCAGTATGGGAAAATGAAGATCTAGTAAAAAAAAACAGCACAGGCAAGTGCTTTTCTGCGAAAGCTAAGTCCATGGTTTGTCAAGTGGATTACCCATGATTACATAAGACACATTCAAGAATCGGCAATACGCCGGGCCAAAGAGAACCAAGAAAATGAATCTTGCATTTTTCAGTTTGATTTCGCCGAAAATTGGACAGCCATCTTACCGAATGAGGTACAGTCGTATCACCCTGCAGCACAAAAGACAGGTGTCTATATTTACGTGCGTCGTCACAAGCAAGCATTCAACCCAAAGTGTTGCCGTCATCAGTGAGGACACTTGCCATGATGCTGCACATGCCTGTTTTGCACTACAAATAATCCACAACTACATGAAGCAACAACTTAAGCCTGGCACGCATGTTATCTATGTTTCTGATGGCGCCAGCAGTCACATCAAGAACAAGTACCAGTTGTTCGAGTTGTGTCAGAAAGATCACATATCAACAAAGTGGATTCTTTCGGCCACAGGGCATGGCAAGAACTCTTGTGACGGTGTTGGTGACCTATTAAAGCATCAGGCCACGCTCTACAACGCTCAGCTGTGATTTAGTCGGCATCTGAAATGGTGGCGCAAATCAGCGCCACCATTTCTAGCTAAAGAAGGTCAAGCTACTGTGTGCAAATGCAGACGAGCTAGAAACCTTCCGTCAGTTTAAGAAGAGTCAGTGGAAATTGTTGCCACGTGTTCCAGGCATACTTTCTTGGCATGTTTGGCTAAGCACATCTGAAGGCACTGATCGTGGTCGTGCTTTGTTAGTGTCAAGTCCTGCTAAAGGTGATCTGCAAAAGACACAGCCCTTTTGAGCGCATCTCTTGTTTCACGCATTCATCACCAAAGGAGCCGACTGTGGGTACTTCAAGCGCATATGTTTCATCTTGCGAGACCCAGCACTTACGTTGGAACATTTTCATGCGTAAGTTTATCTGCAAATATACACAGATGTCTTGCAACTGAGTTACAGTGTAGATTTCCTCCATCAGAGCTGTGTAATCAGCAGCATAAATGCGCCTTCATAGGTATGTATTTGTCACAGTGCTGAAACAGCCTTTCTTCTCCAAATGCGGTCACGTTTACTCGCGTTTGAAGCTGATTGCCGCTTTTCTGTTCCGATTTCTAGATCTCTCAGCACCTCAGCGCATTCTGGAAAAGCTCTGATTTGTACCGCGAATATTGTCGCTAAAAAGGAAATAATGCAACATGTTTTTCTATATTACTTTTCGATGGCCTTCGGTTGTATCTTTACGGGATTTTAGGAAAACTCGAAGATGGGCTTTTGTTTATATTCGCATTTCAGTAAGGTTCACTTTCGCCGATATGAGGAGTCTGAGGCAATATATAAAAATATATATTTGCCCTGCGGCAACAATATTTTATGCACGTATTGAACACACTATATTCCCACAACTCGTCAAGTTTCGAAGCACTGCTTGCATTGCGTTCAGAGAAAAAAAAATGGGGAATACATAACCTTTTATAAAATGTCACATAATTAGATATTTTTAAAAACTATTTTCCTTCGCTCTACAAACTTGAAACCGTATGGATTTATTCTTCATTAGGCATAAATTTCAGGAAAAAGTTATTTCCCTTGTAACAATAATATTTGTGTTTTTATAGCATCTCAAACTTTCGAGAATGACAGGTGACAAAATTGGTCCCTGCGTGTTCGATAAGTTCAATATTTATTTTCACGTAAGTTATGCCGCTAATTATAAAACGAAGTTTACTTTCAGGCTACCTGGAAAGAGGTGCATAAGATATTAAATACTCAATCAAATCTAAAATATCAATTTTCGGACCCGTGTCGATCTCTCGTGGAATGACGCGAAGGAGAGTGCAACGGGAGCGTGCGCGAGCCGCATTATATACGAGCACACAGCTGTGGCGGAGAGAGAGAAACGGGCGAGGAGGAACGAAGCGGAGGCAGCATTCACACCAACTCCTCCACCCCACCTCCCCACGCTCACGCGAGGAGAAGGGGGAGAGTTGGCGCATGCGCAGTATGGGTGCGGACGCCGCAGTACGGACACTGCCCCTACACTCTAATCACGGTAACGTTTACGACAGCATAAAAAGACATGTAACGTATAATTTATAAGTTACACGGCTGTTACAGCAATTTTATCTTCGTGTTTTCTTCATATCTCTCTCTCATAAAGGTTACATCTACAGTAGCGTGCCAAGTTGAAATTTAAACCCCCGCGATGATCACTGTAACCTTTAGATTGTAACTTATAAAAGCGCAATGACTCATCCGTCAGGCGACCTACACTGTGGAATGGAAGTTTATTGATCAATGTGTCACATCGCGATCTGTCTGGTCAGCGCCTCCTCTATCTGGTCTGGTTCAAGGCTGGCTTTATCAATTGAACAGCAGATGATGCACACACAGAACGGGTCTTGACAGCAGAAAAGCAAATCACAGAAGCAGCGATTTTACATTGCGGCATACTGAGGCAAGCGATGGTGGAGTATGAAATAAAACTGGAGTTCAGTAAGGTGAGCCCGCTTCCAAAACCCGTAATTTATGAAGTGACATTATCTGCATAGACATCGGCAGAAGCCCAAGAACGAAAAACTATCGTATGTTGGTTAAATGTTTGTGCTAAACAACTTATTAAGTTGCTCTTATATCTATTTTGCTTTTAAGCCGCATAAGTAATTAATTTGCCCCCAGGAAGCTTCGCATACGGCGACAAAATAAAGTACTGTGAGCACACGACAACCGACCAAATTAACCTAACGATGCGATCGAAGAACCATCCCGTGGCGCGAGAGAAATATTTCCCAAGACTAGCAATACAATTTATTCGAAATTCGCTGTCGTGTTGTCTAGCATTTTTCTTTTTTTTTCGCGTTAAAATTAACGGATCATAAAGTGCAGCAAACGTCACGGGACAACATAGCACCAAACACGCTTAACCGTCATCAATTCGCCAACACGGGAGAAAAAGATGCCGCTGAGTTCACAGAACAGCGTGGAACGGCCGCTCCAGTGAGGCTGCATAGAGAGATGTATGAGCTCGCGATGAGTCACAAACGTGGCGTCCTCGAGGCGCCGCTTCAACTTTATCTAACCAGGGACGGCGTCATCTCTCCTAGGCTTTGCACAGCTTGAGGTGTATGCCGGAAGAGCATTCGAATGCGAGGCGGTTGGTGCGGTTGTTGAAGTTCGCGTTTGTGCAGTGCTGCTCTTTGTTTCATCGATTTCACCAGGTTTTACTCTCCGCGCTTTGTTAACGTGCGTGGTCTAATCATGTGGTGTACGTGAGTGGCGTGTAACTGGTGATGCAGAACGCAAGGACAGTCATTAGCGTGCGCGATCTGCCGCAAATCAGCCACGAGGCATTGCAACAGGCACGTTCAGTGGGCTGCGCGGCCGTTGCGACGAGCTGCATTGCTGATTTTTCGCTTGCCTGAGACTGGCAATTGTCGAGCGGGTTGCATCTGTTGTTACGTTGCCCGAAGACAGTAGTAAATGGGATTTGCAGGTAAGCAATATACTCTCTCTTCAGTACGTTATTTGCTTGTGTATATGTACTTATGTCGCGTGTTTACCTGAATTCATGCTCATGCTTACGCTACTGTACGATGTGGGTCGTGTCAGCAAAATAAATCGTGTCATGCTTTTATGTAATGCATTGTTATTGGCAGTATTTGCTCTGCGTTTGACTTTACAAGATGAGTATTTAGGCGTATATGATCAAACATCCGACGAAGATAATTTGTTATCATACACGTTTATGTGAGAAGAGATGAAGGAAAGAAGTTGAACCCTTCTTGCTGACGCCGTCTTGATACCTTCAACACGCTCGATGAAGGCTGCAATCACGGTGTGAAATACTGTAGGCGGCATAAACAAAGTGCCCCAGATCAGCTTTGCCCAGACGAGCTCTGCGTGCGCAGTAACTCGCTCCTGTCAATGGCAGTCTGGGCTGTTTGTCATGTCCTTGTCACCGGTACATGATATTTCGTGGCGTCTATACGCAACGTGTCGGCTAATAAAACTTTTCGCCATGCTTCAATCTCTGCTGCGGTAGTTTTAAGTGGACGGGTGAGGGTTTAGGGCGGTAATGTGAGCTAGTTGGTTGTGGACACTGGCATTCATTTCGGTAACGCAAAGAAAATTAAAGACACATTAATAATAATAAAAAAAGCCCTCGTAGAGTGATTTAGCGCGTGCGCGCCTGTGCAACGGGTTTTTGTATATTTCCTTGCAGTAAAGTCAGTTGATGTCTAGCGCCCGTCCTGTCCACGTGTAATCTCTTGTCTTTATTGCTTTGCGCTACCGAAATGAATAAAGGTTTAAGTACACGAAGGACAATGAAATGGCGTTAAGAGTACGTTTTAAGTATCTTAAAAGAAATCACAGCATCCTTCCCTGTGTAGCTGAGAGTAGCAAACCCGAGGCACTGCGCCGACCCAAGTAAACATTTAATACACACACACAAAAGGACGTTTATGACGTCAAAAAATTAATTGTTAAATCCAGTGCTTTGGCTGAACACGTTTCAGGGCACACGCAATCGACTGGGGGAAGGCACGTGCTCGCGCTAGAGAAAAATGACTGTCACGACGTCTTTATCTCGAGTCGCTCTTGATACAAACCACTCCGCGCACTCTCAACACGAGGGATGGCAATATACCTTCAGCATATGCGCGCTGCCCGCGTGATGTATTCAAGCGTATTTAAAGCGAACTGCTCGGACACATGTTTTCATTTTACTTGTGAACGAGGCTCCCGTGGGGGAGCCGATGCGTCCTTGTGTGTGCGTGCGTGTGTACGTGCGTGTGCGCTCGTGCGCGTGTGTTTGCTCGCGTGTGTGCGCGCGTGTGTGTGCTCGCGCGTGCGTGTGTGTGTGTAGGCTCTGATATACTCCAGCGTAACGCCGACGCGCGCGTGCGCGCGTCACGGCGACGTTACGTCAGCAAAAAACAGCCCTCTATAGTCCGGCGTCGGCTGACCGCCGACGTGGCCGACGGCTGCTGGCGCGCTCGGGCGTCGCTCGGCTCCGAATAGATCCTGCTGCATTTCGCGCCGGACGCGCCGAACTCGCATGTACAGGAACGTGCTTCGCGAGCTGTTTCGTCCGTTCCTGACAGGTGGCGCGGGCGTTCTTCGCTTTACTGCGCATGCGCTCCTCTAGATGCGATCGCATCGGCGCGTTCGTGCCGGCTCGACTGTAGTGGAGACAGATTTGCGCCTGGCGTAGCGTCGCCGGCTCGGCGTGACGAAACGCAACGTCCTCGCGGGTGCTCGCGTCGGACGTCGGAGTATAACAGAGCCTTGTGTGTGCTCGCGCGTGCGTGTGTGAGTGCGCGCTTGTGTGTGCTCGTGCGCGTGTTTTGCTCGCGTGTGTGCTCGTGCGTGTGTGTGTGTGTGTGTGTGTGTGTGCGCGCGCGCTGTGTGTGTGTGCTCGCGCGTGCGTGTGTGTGTGTGTTTGCTCGCGTGTGTGCTCGCACTGTGTGTGTGTGTGCTCGCGCGTGCGTGCGTGCGTGTGTGTGTGTGTGTGTGCTCGCGCGTGCGTGTGTGGGGTCGTGCGCGCGCGCGTGTGTATGTGTGTGTGTGCGCTCGTGTGTGTGCGCGTGCGTGTGTGTGTATGTGTGTGTGATTGTTGCTTTAGTCGGCTCAGTGCCTCGGGTTTTCCAGCGTCACCACGTATCAACCCAACCAGACGGGCTTCCGTCAGACTTCAAACTTCTGCGTCTTGACCTTCTTGAAACCTTACCACAAATACATGCTGAAGTCATCTTCGTTCCATAGTTGCACTCATACGGATAACAATGTAATTCAAAATTCAGATAATTCATGCTCATGCTTACGCTGCTGTAAGAGTTGGGTCGAGTCAGAAAAATAAATTATCATGCTTTTACGCATTGTTGCTGACAGTATTTGCTCTGCGTCGCTCGACTACGTCTAACTGCGTCGCTATCGAAACGGGACAGCTGAGAATATTACGCAATAAGCGATACGCTGCGGCTTATTGCGTAACAGCTTATTGCGGCTTATGACTGCTCGTTAGATAAAGGTCAGTGTTGAAAATAGAATAGTGGGGCATAGTCTTGGGAGAGGGACAGGGAGGAAACGAGTAGGAGAATGAAGAGGGGATTCGGAGCTAGCCTTCATGAAGTAAAGACGTATTCCTGATCTACGACCACGGGTCCTCGTTATTTACATTTTTTGGTGCCGTGAAACCCGGGAACTGGTCAGTGCTGGACAACGATGTCTTCGACCGAGCGTCTTTGGAAGGTGCGTGGAACTGTCAGGGCCAGCGTCTCCCGGAATATTACGCTACTGACAGGACTTCTGCAGAACCCCGACACCGAGGCGCGCGAGGTCAACAGGCAAGTCGCCGTTTTGAAGGCTAAGGAAACTGAGCTCCGCCAGCTAGACAAGGACGTTCTCGACCTCACGGAAGATGAAGCTATTGAAGCCGAAGTCGAGGGTGCAACGGACTACCACGATAAGATTCTGTACGCGATAGCTGACGCACAGTTCTTCTTGTCTCATCGAGAACGGTCGACTCATCTCCGCGAACCGTCTAGGAGTGGACCCAATGGCGACCGGGTAGCAGCCACCCAGAGCAACATCGGATCTGCTGAGGCGCCGCAAGGATCAGTCAGTACGCCACGTTACCGGTCTGTCGCACTTCCGACGCTTCAAGTCCCGACGTATGCCGGCGATTTACGTCAGTGGCAAGAAATCTGGGACCACTACAGCGCCACCATTCACAAGAATATCGAGTTGCCACCGATCGAGAAATTCAAGTATTTACTGACATACCTGACGGGGGCAGCCAAGCGAGCGATCGAAGGCATCAGGCTGGCCGACAACAACTACGACATTGCTGTGAAGACATTGAAAGAGCGCTTCGGTCGACAAGAACTTCTGGTGAACGAGCACATCGACCAGCTTTTTGCACTGTCCCCGATAAGGAGCTCCAAGGAAGTGGAGAAGCTTCGGATGTTGCATGACGCCGTGCGTTTTCGCGTAAGTGCGCTCGAAGGCCTGGGTGTACCACCTGATCAGTACACTGTGGCGCTTAATCGCGTTCTGATGAGGTGCTTGCCAGAAGACTTGGCTATATTGTACCGACAAAAGAAGAAAGAGGAGCGCACCCAGGATGGTGACGCATCAGCTGAGCACACAACCCCTGAAGCAAGAACGCGTAAGGCGACCGACATTTTGTCTTTTTTGAAAATCCAGGTCGAAGTGCACGAAGAAGGAAAGCAAGCAGCGCCGTCGTCGCATCCTTGCCACTCGACCATGCTACCTGATGACATGAATTCGCGGACAAGACCTGCAGATGCCATTCCATCAGCATCTGCGCTGGTTGCGACGGAGTCCCTACAGCAGCGCACTCTGTCTTGCGTACTGTGCAACAGCAGAGCTCACAGCCTCGCAGAATGCACAGCCGAAATGTCTGTCGAAGAGAAAAAAGCCAGGTTGCGCAACTCTCGTTGCTGCTACAGGTGCGGAACGCGCAATCATGTCGCGCAATTTTGCCGAGTTTCCCGGAATCTCACGTGTAACAAGTGCCGACGCCGACACCTAACGGTCCTCTGCAAATTGTCACGCGCTGTCGCAATGACCGCTTCTCCAAGAACGACTGAGCAGCTGGTTACGTCTGGCACTACTCCACCGACAGTAACCATGGCCTCAACTGGCGAAAAAAGATCCAAGTCAGTGCTGCTTCAGACAGGTCGTGTTTGAGCGGAGAGCGGACCACGACGACTCCTGGCGCGTGTGATGCTGCACAGCGGCAGCCAGCGTTCGTTTATCCGCACCGACGTTGCAAAGAGATTGCGGTATAGAGCCCTTGGCATCGAAGAGCTATCATTGGTGACGTTCGGAAATGCAAAGCTGCGGCATCAATTGCGCTGTCCACGCGTTTCTGTCACGCTGCGTGGACGATTCGACGACAGCACCGTTACGTTGGAAGCACTAGAGGTACCTGAGGTATGCTCCGCGACAAGTCCACCGCTGGACACTGAAGTGCTCGAGCTGTTGTGCGCCAGGAAACACGATGCTGCGGATCTATTCGATCCAGAGACTTGGCACCCAGATGACATCAGCATCTTGATTGGCTCAGACGCTTACTGGAAGTTTGCCACCGGAAGCATCGATCGCCTCAATGAGGAAGTCACTGCGGTCGAAACGTCTTTTGGGTGGACCGTTGTTCGGTGGACTTGCTCCTTCAGCCGGGCATGGCATCAGAGTCCTAAAAATTCTGAGAAGTGAGTGGCAAAGGCAAGCCCGGATGTTGAAAGATCTGCTGAGGGCCTCCTTGGAAGTCCCAGGAAGGCCTCTAGACGCCAGCAGGGAGTGGAGACACTACATAGCGGTCATCAGCAGCGGCACGGGATTCCTGTGGCAGAAGACTCTGCCAGGCTTACGCGCCAGCATCCCCAAGAAGACACGGGCAGCGACTTGCGGCGTCAGAACCACCGGCCAGGTTAGTCTACCGGACTACGTTGAGAGTTAGCGCATTGTGGTGTCGTCTCTCCTTCGTCCTTGTCTGTTAGCGCTGAAGATGGTTTCTAATTCAGTATACCAACAAGCCCAAAAGATGGCAATCCTAAAAGAGTATTCGTCGCTTTCGTGTGGGGGTATCATTGGGAACCAACGCGCAGGGATAATTTGTTTCTCTCTCCAGTATCTGCTCGGATGGTGCATTTGTTTGTACACTAACTTATGCGTCGGTTTGTAGTAAGCGCGTTGCCTATAAATGTACCGTGCTTGTAATCAGCCGAGCCATTTTAAAAATACTGTTTTATTGTTAAATTCGAGGCTCTGACTTACTGTTTGAAGTTTGAAAAACAGCACATAGACGAAAACGTGCTCTATTTTCGGAAAAAAGGCGTCATTCCATTCCCATTCCGTTCCACGCAAAAGGCGCTTAATTCCATTCCCATTCCATTCCTACAAGCGTTGTCCTATTCCATTCCCATTCAATTCTGGGGTCGCGAAAATGTGGAATGATTCCGGAGTCATTCCAATTCCGGAGTGGCAACTCCGCCACACTGGTCCAGAGCGTCGAGGCAACGTGCGTTATAACGGTCGACGTCCGCATTGCTGTAGTAAAGCCGTATGCCATGAGGACACGTAGCGGAGGCTTCTTCGCGTGTCACAAAGCGGCTCTCAATCAATCTGACGCCATGCTCGGTCAGCATGAGGCCATCACCCAGCCTCATATGAAATGAGAGAACACTGCGTCATTCTGGCGGAGCACGTGGACGAGTGGATGGCAGTCGCGCGTCTTCCAGGGGGGTTTTGTCTTCAGCCTCCTCACTTGCCTTGCATTTCAATGTGTAGGTTCGCGGTTACTGCGTTGATTGAGACTATGAATCACATGTGGCCCATTCCCACATAAAATGAAGTGTCGTACGCGGGTATGTGCCACATGTGCCTGACAAAAGGGATTTCATGACGTACGCAACATGCATTTTCCGGTATGGTTTCATGACCACTGAATCATCTTCGTCATACACTGATCCTCTGCTATGCCAATTTTGTATCTTACAAGTGATGGAGATGACCACACGTAGGCGACTGGATAGATAGATAGATAGATAGATAGATAGATAGATAGATAGATAGATAGATAGATAGAAAAGAACGAAAGAAAGAAAGAAAGAAAGAAAGAAAGAAAGAAAGAAAGAAAGAAAGAAAGAAAGAAGCGGCCATAGTGCCTGAGGTTTGCTAAGAAATGCTTATCAGCTTGCAGCAATTGCAGCGGCTTGCAACAATGCGAGAATGAGGCAGTGGACTCGAGCCCATTGGAAAGCCCAGCTTTAAAGGTTGCCCCGCGACTTGATCTGATGGTCCAGGTCCAGGTCCACGGTTTTCTGGACCAAGGGGAAAGAATCGACAGCAGGGCTAGTTCGTCCTAGTTCGTCTTGAATTTACTTGTACGGTGCCAATACATACATGGTATCATAAGGAGCAAATGACCTGTAAACAAAGAGAGCTAATTGAAAATTATATCACAACTTCAAGAACTGATGCGCGACTTTTTTGAGATAAAATTAATAAAGAAAGTGGACAACACAAGATTATGAAGTTTGACGTTGTGAAAACAAAGGAGGCACCGTGTACCAGAGGACTCCGGAATAATTTTTGCCGCGTCCGGAGCTTTATTGCGCATTGAAATCTAAGTACATCACTGTTTTTACATTTCACCCTCATATCAGTGTTGCTATCATGAAGAGATTCCAACATGCACGCTTCATGGTTACCAATTCACTGCCATAGCACTGAGCCACCATGGTGGGTAAAAATTACACTGAAGTCATGTAGATCTATTTATTGTCTAAAACCCATCCAGTGAATCTGTTTTTGACAAGCATACAAGTCAAGGATGTTTTTTTTCTGTTCTCCTTTAAAATAGAACGCGTTGGTTGCGAAAAGCGTCGGGAATGCCGAGGAGGCGCTATGAAGCACCAGTGCCCTTTTGTGACGTGTACACAAGGTGTTTATCGCTTCCAGTTCTCGTGTGGTAAGATGTACAGCTCTACTTTAATTTTCACATTTCGCCACTGGGCCGTGCTAGCTGTACGGTACGACGCTGTTTGCCATGCGCTGGCGTGTTCCCTTTCATAAAAATTACGGTTGTGCATAGGCCATTTGCGCGCATGCCTGATGATAGGCTAAGGGAGCAGAAGCATAAGTTCAAGCGTTTACTGCGACGGGTGAGTGTCCATGCACTGAAACCACTGCCGTTGCCTACCTCTGTTTAAGGAATGTGTAGTTTTGTATAAGAACAGCGATAAGGCTACACGGGAGATAGTCTAGGCCAATCTGATTGCAAAGAAGGTGCCGACCATGTCGGCGCCCCCTCGATTACTCTGGGCGCAAAGGAAATCGCATATCTGGGTGTGCCGGCTTGCATTTTTCGTACAGCTTTTTCTGTCTCTATCTTTCGTATAAGAATAACATGTTTCAGAAATAAAAATTAGTTGAGAGTAGCGCACGTCCTGTCCTCTTCCTTGGTCTCAGTGTTTTCAGCGCTATGGCTTCATGAAATGTACCAAACCAACTATAGCCCAAAAGTCTGTTCTCTTGGTCCGATGGCATGTTTGACCCACCATGGCGGGCTACTGGTTATGCTGCTGACCCGATCTTCGCAGGATAGCACGCAGCCCACAGCGGCCACATTTGGATGAGGCGAAATGCTAGAGCCTTGTGTACTTAAATTTAGGTGCACGTTAAAGAACAACAAATGGTAAACATTTCCGAGCCCTCACAACGGCGTCAATAATCATCAGGAGGGTTTCGACTTGGGCTCGTTGGTGATACATTTTGATGGGAACTAATGCGCCAAAAAGACAGGACACAAGAAGGAATATAAACGGACAGACGAAGCGCTTCGTCTGTCAATTTATGTTTCTTCTTGTGTCCCTGTCTTTTGTGCGCGTCAGTTCCCATCAAGAAAAAAAGTCAATACCATATTGTGGTTCTGGGACGCAACATCCTAACAATCAAAAACTAAATATTTACGTTGTGACTTGCTTTGACAAGTGGCTGGTAGCGCTGCGCTTCTCTTTCTTTGGGATCTGAACGCTCAGCAGGATTCATATTGCAGTGTTCAGAAATGTTTTTCTTGTCGTCTGCAGCAATGTAGACTATTGTGCGCTACGTCGCTTCCGGCCGCTGAATATCGGCAACTTTGACAGGAGAACTGTACGGCGTCTTGTGGACTGGCGAGGAATACACCCGCAGCACCCACTTACTGCAGATGACCCGTGATTATAGCAGCATTGTTTGAAGTGCTTGCAAACATCCTGTTTAGATATTGTCTGCAGACTGCAGAAACTGCGGAAGAGATGGTGGAACACACAACCGCGGCACACAACCAATGTGCGCCGCGGAAACTAGGCGATGCTGGACGGGGATCGGGAGCATGAAAAAAAGTGGGTAACCCCTGTATACTACCTTCATTAAAAACTGAAAGCTTCATTGTGTGAAGAAAGGGCGTGTCTGTTTTATGTGCAGCCTTCGTCCCAATTCCGAGCAGAATGAGACCTATCAAAGACTATCCGCATAATGAATATAAAAAATTGGGCTAGCTTCGCATTAGCGATGCGAAGACTGAGAAAACATCGGAGCTGGAGGCCTTAACATTGATTTTCTTAGGTTTAACTTGCCTTTTTTCTTAGCTTCAACTTGACTGTGGCTGAAATCACCCCTTAGAAAGTCACGTGTGAATTGTCCATCGGCTCCCGATGTGGCTAGTCTTGTATTCGGTGAGAGGTTGCCATGACGCGCAAACCAGGATCGGAATCTCTCATTGCTGCGTTACTCATCTTCTGTCTTCGCGATGGGCATCTCCGTATTGTCGATCGGCAGAAACTTTCGTGGCTCGCAATTCAGGACCTTCGGCTGTTCTTTGCCTTTTGGCTTCTGCAGTGATCGCCCGGAATTGTTGTCGACGGCGTTTACCGCTCACGCTCAGCTTCCCGCTTCCTTCGTCGTCGCTCCTCGTCTTCATCGGGACAAAGCACCTGCTTGAGTCTGCCCACCTTGTAACAGCCGTTCAGGCATTCGCTGAACACTGGCTTAGCTCGCGCACGTCTTTCCTTCCCCCCGGCCAATTGCATCTCGGCCGGACTCTCCCCCTCGCCGCTTTTCGCCCACATGTGCCCAGCGCACGGTGTAAGAATATTGTCACGTAAGCGACGGTGAGCTGGCCGGCGCCCAGATAGGCAAAAACATTCACCCCACCTCCCCGAAGGGAATCGTGAGGAAATGCGAATGCCTTTCTTTGGGCGCGAGTGTGCGGCGAAGTAATTATATAATGAATGACGACACGGTGATTTGTAGGGTAACCATTTATTTAACACCTGTTTGTGTTATCGTTGCACATGACGGCCACGATCACTGCCTTGTGGTCGGTAAAGTGCACGGTCAGAGGGTCTTTGAGAAGCATGCGGACGTCACAGTTTCGGGTAAAAACTAGATCAATGCAAGTACCGTGAATGGTTGTGGGGCAGAGTTCGAATGCGGTAGAGGCACACTGCATAGAGTGCTTGGTGCGCATGTACTCGACAAGCCACTGTCCACTCGTCTTTCGCACGTCAACGTAAAAGTCACCAACCAAGACAACGGGGTCAGAGCTTTTGGAGCGCGCACAGACACTTTCCATGGCCGCATCGAGCTGCGCGGCAACGGCGTCTCGTGCGAGGTTGGGCGCGAGGTACACGGTCACCACAAAGACTCCATCTCCGGTGTAGGCACGCAATTCGGCGTTCTCGGCTCGTCGTTGACGTTGCTTGGCAGCATGTCGAGCACGTATTTTGTGGTCTTCGGCTCGGCGTTGGCGTTTCAAAGCAGCTTCCCTAGCACGGAGTTCGGCGTCGGCAGCTCGCTTCAGGCGCTTGCGTTCTAGGGATGGTAAAATCGATGAACGATTAATCGATTAAAGGCACACAATTAATCGATTAATCATAATCGATTTGTGCCTTTCGATTAATCGAATTAATCGATTGAAACTATTCGATTAATCGATTACGGCATCCCCCACTCCCGCCCCCTCGCCCTTGGCCGGAGCCCATGACTGCGAGGCGCGCTATCCGAGACGCAGACCCTGAACGCTATCCTTACGCAGGAAGTTGCAAAGCCGAATACAACTACTTTTTCTGGTTCTATTGGGATACCGTCGATCGCGCACTTCTACGCCATTGCGTTGCACTGGAGTACGATCCGATGAACTAAATGCCTTCTCTCGGTTCAAGACATACTACAGTAACCTGTAGTCTACGAGAACGGATAACTGGGCTAGTTTGTGGGAATTCATGTTAGGCAGGTAGCGCAAAGAGACACCGACACAAGCGAAGAATAAGTGCACAGGACAAGCGCCAACTTCAAACTAAAGTTTATTTCCTGAATCCTCGCCTATTTATCTTATATCACACCACCACATAGTCACCATGGAGAGAACAACTGATACTGCTGTGAATGTCATGACGCCGACTCACCTTGATCATCTCTTATACCTAAAATGATAACAATACTAAAACGCGCAAACCGCGCAGTCAAACACTGATACACTCGAAAACATCACAATAAGAACACGCGTGCTCAGAATAGAATGTTCCTATTACGCCGCAAGGGTAGCAGCCAGGTTGGCCGAAAGAAAGGCTATCTCACACGGGAGTAGGCTCAGTGAAGCCTGGCTAACACATACAGAATCGCTCTTGAGAATTAAAAAACGCTTCTACGATCTCTCTGGACAGCTTGTTCCGGTTCCGGTACATCACCGCCGTATCAGACAAAAGTGGTTCACACCCGCACTGCCGACAGTGCATCGCGAGATGCGAGTATGGCGAACCTTTTAGAGAGCTCAAATGTTCTCTGAGCTTGATGTTCAAACATCTGCCCGTCTGGCCTATATATTTACGTCCGCACGAAAAAGTATGCAGTACCAACGTTAGGAGTGCACGAAAACGAACCGCATACCGTGCCTAACGTGCAGATCGCCGTTCAGTGATCTCCTTGGTGCACATGCGCCTCTGCAACTTTGGACAAATGGCTGCCACCTTGTTTTTTGCCGTGAAAACAATGTCAACGTCATGACGTGAAGCCACCTTTTTGACGCGATGAGAAAACCCGTGGATGTACGGTATAACCGCGAAACTGTTCCTCTCTACCGTTTGACCCTTTGACGTACTCTGTGCTCCCGTTTTTACTGTCCTTAAACATTTGAAGGCGGCCGCGGCAATAATAGACTCTGGGTACCTAGCCTTCTGAAGCCTTTTCACCTGCCCATTCCTACTTTCTGTCATCAAATGTTCGCAAGATTTCTTTAGAGCTGAGTGAATGCAAGAGAGAACGATACCTTGCTTAACCAACTTCGAATGGGAGGAATTGTAGCTCAGCAGGGCTTTTTCAGACCGAGGCATGTATTGCCAGCATACATGCGAGCCTCCCAGCGTAATCCGCAAGTCGAGAAACTGTATAACATTGTCTTTGGGTGTTTCAAACGAAAAACACAAACCTTGGCCGTGCTCTTCAAAAACCTTTAGTACCTCAGCTATCTTGAGGCCAAAATCTTGCGTTTGAGCAAAAATCAAGTAGTCATCGACATACCTCACAATTTTTTGTGTCACACTACCAAGACGGCTGTCGATGCCTCTGTCCACCTTGGCCAAAAATATGTGACTCAAGATAGGCGCTACTCGAGACCCTATACACACGCCTGATCGCTGCGCGTATACACCTCCTTCCCATGAGATCAAGGTGGAGCGGAGGTAGACAGTTAGCAATTCTAAAAAACCTTCGGCCGAAACACCGCACCTGGACTTGAAGGCGACCTCGTCATTATCAGTACATATACAATCTCTTACACACAACATGAGGGCGTCCTGGGGCATGGAATAGTAAAAGTTCTCGACATCGATGCTGAAAGCGCCGCAACCCACCGGCTTGTCTTTGTCCAAAAAATCTACAACAGACGCGGAACATGAAATATAGAACGGATCGTTCACATGCAAAGACCCTAAATGTTTCTGAAGAAACCCTGAGACCAACACCAACCAGGTGTTCCTTTCTGAGACTATTGATCTATACGGAATTTCCGGCTTGTGGGACTTAGCCGTAAAAAACACTTCCATCAACAAGCGTTTGCTTTGTTTAACACCAGCAGCTAATTTGTCAAGCGACAATTTCTTGAGCAGTTCCACAGCACGAGCTACCAAGGGTACTGGTGCCTTAGTGCACTTCCTGAATGCATCTGGCCTCACTGCCGTCGTTTCAGACAAGGAGGGTTTCTTCGTCGTCATGGAGGAGGGTACCTTCCTAGAAAAGGGAGCGGCAGCCGTGCACAGAAACTTCCACAAGGTGCGTGACGAGCCAACCAAGGTGAGAGCTCGTGCTGTGGAACTGCTCAAGAAATTGTCGCTTGACAAATTAGCTGCTGGTGTTAAACAAAGCAAACGCTTGTTGATGGAAGTGTTTTTTACGGTTAAGTCCCACAAGCCGGAAATTCCGTTTAGATCAATAGTCTCAGAAAGGAACACCTGGTTGGTGTTGGTCTCGGGGTTTCTTCAGAAACATTTAGGGTCTTGCATGTGAACGATCCGTTCTATTTCATGTTCCGCGTCTGTTGTAGATTTTTTGGACAAAGAAAAGCCGGTGGGTTGCGGCGCTTTCAGCATCGATGTCGAGAACATGTACTATTCCATGCCCCAGGACGCCCTCATGTTGAGTGTAAGAGATTGTTATGTACTGTAATGACGAGGTCGCCTTCATGTCCAGGTGCGTTTCGGCCGAAGGTTTTTTTAGAATTGCTGGCTACCTCCGCTCCACCTTGATCTCATGGGAAGGAGGTGTACACGCGCAGCGATCAGGCGTGTGTATAGGGTCTCGAGTGGCGCCTATCTTGAGTCACATATTTTTGGCCAAGGTGGACAGAGGCATCGACAGCCGTCTTGGTAGTGTGACACAAAAATTGTGAGATATGTCGATGACTACTTGATTTTTGCTCAAACGCAAGATTTTGGCCTCAAGATAGCTGAGGTACTGAAGGTTTTTGAAGAGCACGGCCAAGGTTTGTGTTTTTCGTTTGAAACACCCAAATACAATGTTATACAGTTTCTCGACTTGCGGATTACGCTGGGAGGCTCGCATGTATGCTGGCAATACATGCCTCGGTCTGAAAAAGCCCTGCTGAGCTACAATTCCTCCCATTCGAAGTTGGTTAAGCAAGGTATCGTTCTCTCTTGCATTCACTCAGCTCTAAAGAAATCTTGCGAACATTTGATGACAGAAAGTATGAATGGGCAGGTGAAAAGGCTTCAGAAAGCTGGGTACCCAGAGTCTATTATTGCCGCGGCCGCCTTCAAATGTTTAAGGACAGTAAAAACGGGAGCACAGAGTACGTCAAAGGGTCAAACGGTAGAGAGGAACAGTTTCGCGGTTATACCGTACATCCACGGGTTTTCTCATCGCGTCAAAAAGGTGGCTTCACGTCATGACGTTGACATTGTTTTCACGGCAAAAAACAAGGTGGCAGCCATTTGTCCAAAGTTGCAGAGGCGCATGTGCACCAAGGAAGATCACAGAACGGCGATCTGCACCGTTAGGCACGGTATGCGGTTCGTTTCGTGCACTCTTAACGTTGTGTGCTGCATTACTTTTTCGTGCGGACGTAAATATATAGGCCAGACGGGCAGATGTTTGAACATCAGGCTCAGAGAACATTTGAGCTCTCTAAAAGGTTCGCCATACTCGCATCTCGCGATGCACTGTCGGCAGTGCGGGTATGAACCACTTTTGTCTGATACGGCGGTGATGTACCGGAACCGGAACAAGCTGTCCAGAGAGATCGTAGAAGCGTTTTTAATTCTCAAGAGCGATTCGGTATGTGTTAGCCAGGCTTCACTGAGCCTACTCCCGTGTGAGATAGCTTTTCTTTCGGCCAACCTGGCTGCTACCCTTGCCGCGTAATAGGAACGTTCTATTCTGAGCATGCGTGTTCTTATTGTGATGTTTTCGAGTGTATCAGTGTTTGACTGCGCGGTTTGCGCGTTTTAGTATTGTTATCATTTTAGGTATAAGAGATGATCAAGGTGAGTCGGCGTCATGACATTCACAGCAGTATCAGTTGTTCTCTCCATGGTGACTATGTGGTGGTGTGATATAAGGTAAATAGGCGAGGATTCAGGAAATAAACTTTAGTTTGAAGTTGGCGCTTGTCCTGTGCACTTATTCTTCGCTTGTGTCCGTGTCTCTTTGCGCTACCTGCCTTAACATGAACCCTGTAGTCGATCGCCGCACCAATCCGAATTCACTTGAGACTGGGCACAGCATGCGAGCTGGCCTAGATCATGTGTTTGAAGTTGCAATGGAGTATTTGCCAATTCCTGCAACGTCAGTAGCATCCGAGCGCCTTTTTTCGCATGCTGGATGCGTGGCGACCCAAAGGAGGTGTCGGTTGTCGCCCGAGCATCTCGGGCAACTCACATTCGGTCCCAGAAAAAAGCATGTGGTTCGGAGCAGCAACCCCATGAAGCAAAACAAAAGGGGACTGTTGAGAAAGTAAGCAGCGCGTCAATTTGCCAACTTTCAAAAGATAAGTTTATTCTTTTCTGTAAATTTAATACGTGCCAGCGCATCGTCTTGTAGCTTATTTTGTTCGTGTTTGTTTTTTGCCGCGCTGTTTCATCGTGTTGCCGCATAAACGCATGTCTGCTTACATTTATAAACGAGTAGTTTTCGTCACCTGTAGGTCAATCGCAACTTTCTTTGTATTTTTCAACCGTCAGATTTTACTCGTTTCTTTTGTAAGTGCGGCAATGTAATATGCGCTGCTTATTTACTCACTGGTTCTTAGTGCCGTTCTGCTTTACTATTTAGCAAATAAAATATTGTTTACCAATGAAAGAGAGAGAGAAAATGTATTATAAGGCAGAGAGGGTGGCCTGAGCTAGTACGCCCCTGCCTGCTACTCTGCAACGGGGAAAACGCAACGGGGCAAAAGAGTGATGAAGTACGATGACGGGGAGATGATTAGGTAATCCGTATATACATAATAAGACACGTTGCTAGCGTAAAGAGGACAACGACGCTAATAACCATCTTTTATTATGCTGTATACCAACTAGCCCAACTGTCCGTCTTATAGGGTATATATACCATTTTCATAATTGTTGAGCTAACTTTCCTACGATGCAGTTAGCCCAATTAATGGCAGCTAGTCACTTCTTCAAACAGATGTTCAAGCGCGGTTTGCTTGCGCTGGGACGCGGAAAGTGAAACTCGGCTCTCTTGACACGAACACGCATAATAGACAAACGCCAGCACGTGCAACTACGACTCGTCTTCCTTGAAGCACGAAAGTTGCTGCCATTAGTTGAGAGAAAATGTAGTGCAGAATGCACACTCGCGAATTGTGAAAAGGCCCTTATAGACCCTTTATGTAATCCGCGACTTTACTCAACGAACGTCTAGCATCCAGTGCATTACTATTGAAGAAGTGACCTTGTAGCACTTAGTAATACTGTATGGTCGCATATTTAGGGAGAAATACAGCTTTCAGCTAGAGGCCCCGTCTTCTGCTGTGACAAGAAAGGACAGTCGCGCAATTTATGTTGTAATGTGGTACAAGATAGCGCTCACAGTTCAGGATGTACGCACGTGAAAAGGTGTGAGTGGAGCTGTGTTATGGCAAAGATCAGGTGAAACCTGCGGAGTATACTGGCGCAGCTGCTGTTTTTTCTAGCCGGGAGGCAGAAACTCATGTCACTCTATTTCCCGCTATTAATTAGAACTAACAGACAATAATGCCAAGTAAAGTATAGAGGATGTTATTTGTAATAATTGGGATATCAATGTGAAGAAAGTAAAGTGGACGAAAAGATAGGCACAGATGCTTGAATCCGCGACATCAACCAACGACGACGGGCCCCTTATGTCCAGTGTGCGAAAGTGTGAATTTTCGCACACTGGACACAAGGGGCCCGTCGTCGACACTTTCGAAAGTGGGAATTTTGGATCGTCAGCGCGTGTAATGAAAAGATTTGGGCTATATTAAACACGAACGATGCCTCTCAAACAAAGAGATATCGGTTTTAAAGCACCCATTAAAAATCGATTAATCGATTAATCGATTAAAAGATTCCACCGAAAGCAATTAATCGATTAAAGGCTAAATCGATTAACGATTAATCGATTAAAAATTTTAATCGACCATCCCTATTGCGTTCAGTATCACGCGCTCTTCGCTTCGCAGCCTTGTCTTCCACGTCAGACATCTCGCGTCAGCGAAAGCCGGCGAACGGGTCGAGAGAGTAGAGCGCGCGCTCCGCTCCATTTATATACGCTTGCGAGCGAGCGAATGGGAGAGTGGGGCGCCGGCCGAGAGGAGAAGCGCCGAAGCACGCGCCTGCCCTCTCCCACACTCCCACACACGCGGGAGCTCTGTGGAGCTCCCGCGATGCGAGCGCCTTCACGCGCCCGAGCGCGTCCTCTTCTCCACTCACTCTCCGCTGATCCGCCCGCACCACCCGCTCCGCTTGCTAGGGCGAGGAGGAGCGCGCGCGCTCGCAGCTGTTGCTATGAGAGGGGAGGGGGAGCGGAGAGATCGCGGACGCCGCACGGCGCCTGACATAGCTCGACTAAGAAATGCATTCGCATTCAAAACAGACTACGTCGGCAATAAACTTATCGAGCACTTATTGGGCTAACTTGTGCCCTAAAGTAAAGTGAAGGAATCACACGAGGACGGTAGACGACCGCGTGGCCGAACGGCGGGCGTCAGACTGCCTGGAGGCGTATGCGGCAATCTCTTATCTTGTGCTTACATCACATTCGGGCTTCGGGCTGGCGATCGCTACGCTTGATAACAAAAAAGAACTGTGTTGAAGCGCATAAAAAGTCTGATAAGAAATTGCTGTCTTACTTCCTTTAAACGCACGTGGCATTGCCCCTCCGCGAAAAAGAGCATCGTCTCGATGCTAAAACAAGACACTAGAAACAAACCAACGAAATGCTACAAGATCAACAAAAATGCAACAAATGCATCTAGTATGCAACAAGATCCGAAAGATGAGAATGTCTCTTAGTCCGCCAACGTTCAAAGAACTTCTTGAGGCGCACGACGTGAAGTATTTCAGGTCGCGCGCACAATTTCGTAGACTAGTGGGCCGAGTCGTCGGGTTATTTTGTAGGGCCCGAAATACCGGCGCAGGAGCTTCTCGCTCAGCCCCCGGCGGCGAATCGTGTCCACACCATAACGCGATCACCGGGTGTGTACTCTTGGTGCTTCGAGTAGGTTGTAGAGTCGAACTTCGGTGTACTGCTGCTCTTTGATGCGCGTTCGAGCTAGCTGCGGGCTTCCTCAGCGTTGAAGGAAGCCGGTGACGTCAGCATGAATGCTCGTCGTCGTCGTGCGGTAACATCGCATCCATCATGGTCCTGGCTGGGCGGCCGAAGACAAGCTCAAAAGGTGCCACCTGTGTTGTCTCCTGGTGGCGGTGTTCTACGCGAACGTGACGTACGGGAGAATTTCATCCCAAGTCTTATGCTCGACGTCGACGTACATGGCGAGCATGTCGGCGACTGTCTTATTAACGCTCCGTGAGGCCGTTTGTCGGGGTGTAGCATGGTTCCCGATGTATAGTGATGCTGAAGCGTAGGATCTGCTGCGTGAGGTCTGCGGTGAATGTCGTACCTCTGTCGGTGATAAGGACCTCGGGTGCGCCATGACGGAGGACGATGTTCTTCACGAAGAAGCTAGCGACCTCGGTTGCATTGCCGGACGGACGTAATGCCGCTGTGTCGGCGTAGCGTCTCAGGTAGTCTGTTGCTTCCACTATCCACTTATTTCCGGTAGGTTGACTTTAGAAAGGGACCAAGCAGATCCATCCCTATTTTATGGAATGGTTTCTCCGGTGGTTCGATTGGTTGCAGGAGGCCGGCGGGCCTTGTTGGCGGTGTTTGCCGACGTAGGCAATCTCGACAGGTTTTCACGTAGCGTGCGACGTCCGTGTTCAGGCCAGGCCAATAGAATTTTTCGGATTCTTCCTAGAGTTCTAGTGAATCCCAGATGCCCTGCCGTCGGCTCGTCGTGAGAAGCCTCCAAACCTCTGCCTTAGATTGACTGGCCCCAAAGCAGGTATGTGGCTTTGTGTGGCGTGAAGTTTTTCTTTACAAGCACGTCTTTGCGAATGCACAGTGATACAATCGCGCGCCTGAACGCCTTTGGCGGCGAATCACTCTTGCATTGAAGGTATTGAAGCACGGCGCGTAGATCAGGATCGGCGCGTTGATCGTGTGCAAAGGTGTCAGAAGCCACGGGCCCAAGAAATGCATCGTCGTCGTCTTCGCGTGGCACAGTGGTATCAACGGGGCTCTCGAAGGCAGTCGGCGTCTGTGTGCTTTCGTCCTGCTTATGGACGACGGTGACGTCGTACCCTGCAGTCGCAAGCTCCAGTGAGCAAGACGACCTCAAGGGTCCCTTAGCTAGCAAGCCCACACAGAGCGTGATGGTCAGTGACGACCTTAAAGTGCTTCCCATAAAGATACGGCCGAAATTTTGTGACAGCCCAAACAACAGCGAGGCATTCGTTTGTGTCGTTGAATAGTTCATTTCAGCTTTCGACAGGAACGCTGCTCGCGTAGGCGATGATTCGCTCGAGGCCGTGCTTCTCGAATCAACACTGCACCGAGTGCCGCCGCTTGCATCTGTGTGGACCTCGGTTTCAGCGCTTTCGTCGAAGTGTCGTAGTATTGGCGGTGACTGCAAGCGTCTTTGAAGTTCGCGAAAAGCGTCTTCTTGGGGCTTCTGCCATTTAAACTGCACGTCGGGCTTCGTATAGCGTGTGAGCGGCTCGGTTATTCGTGAGATATCTCTTACAAAACGCCTGTAGTACGCACAGAGGCCCAAGAACCTACGGACAGCTGTCTTGTCACGGGGCGTCGAGAAACATTCGATGGCAGCCGTCTTGAGGGGATCCGGGCGGACGCCTTCCCAACTGACTACGTGTCCTCGAAAAAGGAGGTCTTCATAGGCGAAGCGACATTTCTCCGACTTCAGAGTGAGTTCCGACGCCTTATTCGCCTCTAGCACGGTCTGCAGCCTTTGAAGATGCTCGTTGAAGGTAGATGCAAAACGACAACGTCGTTGAGATAGACGAGGCATGTCTGCAGTTTCAGCCCAGACAACACCGTGTTCATGACAAGCTTAAAGGTCGCTGGTGCTGAGCATAGGCCGAACGGCATAACCTTAAACTCGTAAAGCCCATCCGGTGTGATAAAGGCAGTCTTCTCACGTTCCCTCTCGTCCATCTTTATCTGCCAGTAGCCGCTCCTGAGGTCGATCGACGAGAAATACTTGGCGCCACAGTCGGTCTAACGTATCGTCGATTCTCGGAATCGGGTAGACGACTTTCTTGGTGATGCTGTTTAAGCGCCGATAATTGATGCAGAAGCGTAAAGTGCCGTGTTTCTTTTTCACCATCACCACGGGTGACGACCACGGGATCTTGGAAGGTTGAATGATGTCGCTGCGGAGCATTTATTCATCCTGTCCCTTGATTGCGTCGCGTTCTTGCGCTGAGACGCGGTAGAGACTTCGGCGGAGAGGACCAGCTGATTCATCAGTAATTATGCGATGCTTTGCTAACGGTGTTTGTCGGATTTTCGACGACTTTGAAAAGAATTCGGCATATTCCACTAGTATTCGACGTAGCTTCTCCTGCTTTTGTTGTGGTAGGTCGAGGTTTATATCGAACTTCACCTCACTAGCTTCTATCGACGGCACTGCTGGCAATAAGTCGGAGAGCGCTAGGGCGTTGCTTACGTCGGCTATGTCGTCCAGGTCTTCCATGAAAGCGATCATCGTGCCCCTGTTGAGATGCTCTTGTTCCGCGCTGAAATTGGTGACAAGCACAGTTGCATTTCCCTGACCTAGCTGGAGGACCCCACGTGCGACGCAAACTTGGCGATCGAGAAGTAGCTGCACGTTCGCTTCCACGATCGCACGACCACTTGACAGCGCACGGGTTTCGACAAATGCCATGACGCTCGTATTTGGCGGGATGCTCACCTGATCGGCGACGATTGTGCATGCGGCGTGGTTACGATTTATCTGCACTGGTGCGGACTGCTTTGTCGCCAGTGTTACGGTTTTTGTCTGCAAGTCGATTACTTCGCCGTTTTCGTTCAGAAAGTCCATCCCTAGGATTACGTCGCGAGAGCACTGCAGTATGATGATGAGGCTCACCGGATAGCTGTGACCGTGAACAGCCACTCGCGCTGTGCATCGTCCAGTAGGGCTAATCAGGTTGCCTCCTGCCGTGCGTATTTGAGGGCCGTCCCACGCGGTTTTGACTTTCTTGAGTAAGCTCACAAATCGTCCACTAACGACGGAGTAGTCGGCCCCAGTATCAACTAGTGCAACCACTGAACGTCCGTCGAAGGTGACTTGAAAGTCGGCATTTGATGTCCGGCTTCGATGTCGATTGGTCACCGACTGTGCAGTGTGTCGTTTCGCACGGTCACGGATGTGCCGTGTGGAAAGCCTCTTGGCGAGGCGTTGCGGAGAACAGTCGTGTCGTCGTATGGCCGGATTTCGTCGTGGCGTTGGTTGCTGTCGTGCTGTCGAGTTTCGTCGGGGGTCGCTGGATGGCTTGCGGTCTGCGCTCGAGAGCGGCGTCACCTCCCGACGTTGCAGATGTTAGTTTCTCCTACGGGGACTGGGCGATCTCCCTCTCGCATACCCGTGATACTGCGATGGCGAACCGGCGAGAATATGGTGGCGGAGACCTGAAGCGACGAGGGGCGGCGTCCTCAGTCTCCCGCAGGTAGGCCTCAATTTCTCGTGGCCGCCGGCCAGGAATGGGAGGCGAGGCGTTGATTTCGTATCCGTGGAGACCCATCTGACGATAAGGGCACCGTCGCAAGAGGTGATCAGCTTCGCCACAATGAAAACAAAGTGGGTCGTCGATCAGGGGTTCTCCAACGTCAGTCTTCCGCGGTTCGGTTGCGAGTACGCAGCTGAATGTGTGGGCTATGTGCGCGTGGCGGTGGTGGTTGGGTTTGCAGGCGTTGTGGTGGCGTATAGGATTCCCGTCGCCAGCTTATTGGCTTGTCATTGAAGCCATAGCGCCGAGAGACAGGGACCCACATAAAGAGACGAGACGTGCGCTACTCACAACTGAATCTTTATTCGGAAGACATGTACTTATACAGCAATGAAAAACCGCAACCATCACCGCCAAACCGTATCACACGCACTAGCCTGCATCATCCAGATACGCGAGTTCCTTTGCACTAAGAGCAATCGAGGGTGCACTAACACAATTGGTATCTTCTTTAGCAATCAACCAGGCTTTGACAATCCCCCGTGTATCCTTATCAAAGTTCCTATACAGAACTACACACTCATTGAACAAAGGCCGGCCGCCGCAGTCATTACAATGCACTGATACATGCCCGTGGCGGTAACAGTTAAGCTTCTGTTTCTGCTCTTTGAGCCTATCATTCAGGCATCTGCCCGTCTGCCCGATATATACCTTGCCGCACGAAAATGGGAATCTATAAACAACACTTTGAGCACAGGCCATGAAAGGGCACTGGTGCTTCTTCTCGCATCCTCGGCATTTCTTGTGGAAGGGGTCGGTAACCTTACAAAAGCTCATTATTTTTTTTTTTTGGAGCTGAAAACACCGCATCAACTCCCGCTTTGCTGGCTACCTTCTTAAGGTTGTGGGATACCCATGCATATATGGCACGGATACTAACTTCGACTTGTCTTGATTGTGCTGGCTCGAGCTTGCCAGTTCTTTCACTTTCTTAACGCCTTCTCTGCCACTGACAGGAGCACGTGAGCAGGGTAGCCTGCATCCAGCAGCCGCCTTTTTGTCTGGAGAAGCTGACCTGCATCGGTGGGGGCAAGACTTGCGCAATGCCCTTTACAAAACAGAGGTTAGCAATAGCGCGCTTCACTAATTTTGAATGTGCTGAAGTATGTGGAAGTGCCTTTTTTATTCTCTTGAGGGTGATATTCCCAACAGCATGGCTGCTGGTCAAAGTTAGTTGGATGTCTAAAAAACTGGATGAACTGGATGAAACGTAAACGAACCCACTAGCCCAAAAGTCTGTTGTCTTGGATTTCATTTCTAGTACATCGGGCCCCTTTTATATGTTCTCGGGAACCGTGCACACTTGTGTCCTTCATCGCCGTTGCAGCGTGCAGAGCCAGAACGTTTTCCTTTAACATAAGAGCGCGGATTCTGCCTGATGAGGTGAAGCTATTGTTTGCTGGCATTCCTTCCTTCCTTTGGCCACGGTTTAAAGATATGCAAAATCCTGAAGTCGGAATGGCAGCGCTTGGCACGGACCTACAGAAGTCTCCTGTACCAGCGAATTCATCTCTCTGCCATAGAAAAAAGGATGCTGATATAGCTGCCCGCATTTCTTCTGCTTATAGCACAACAATTAACGCTTAGACTGCTGCAAACACACAGTTACCCCAGCCCCTACATCTGCAGCAAATACCTCCCAGATATAAGGCAAGAATGCCCTAAATGCCAAAATCCCAGGTGCGACTTAAATCATATGCTGTGGCAGTGTCCCCGCGCTAAACGCTAGCTTCGGGTCTCCTGCTACTGAGGAAGACTGGACCAACCACCTCAGGAGCCCCGACAGGGCCCTTCAACATCAGGCCGTCCAGAAGGCCCAAAAGGTGGCTGGCGAGCTCCGACTCCCAGTCCCCACATGGACGGAGCCACCGGGTCGGCCCCCGTAAGGGGTGCCCAGCCCTTCAGGACCTTTAATAAAGTTAATTCTCTCTCTCTTTCTGCTTGCATATCGTACCACCGAATTTCTATGGAACGTCACGCTTCCAAAACTGCGCGCGCAAAACCTAAGAAGCAATGCTCTCCGCTACTACAAGTCGTCAGGACTGCAGGGAACATTACCCTTCCACACTATGTACAACGAGTACTCAGCCTGGGACCCAAGTTCGCCGCAGAACCAAAGAAGACCGCACCTGAACTACTCTCCATGGCACGACGGATTGGCAGAGCGCTACGGACAGTGAAGGTGTTCGATGCGTGAGCGAATGCGTTGATGTGTTCTGTCATAGGAAGCCTGGTGCGACCCATTAACCTGTGCGACGAGTGCAGCAATTTTTACAGGACTCTTCCTTATCTGTCCTACCAGCCGACAAGGAGGGAGGCTTCGTTGTGCTCACCGAAGGTGAGTTCAAATCGAAGGCTGTTGAAGCAGTTACATCTGTTATGAAACGTTGTGATGACGTCCTCGCTGCAGAGAGTAAAAGCGGAGGGAAAAAGGTTGTGTTCCCGCTATACCTTTCCGACTGACGAAATCCTTCGCAGATATTAAGAGTCTCCATTTAGCAAGTTATGTTTTCTATTAAGACTCACAAGCCAGATGGCCACCTAGAGTGATTGCATCTGAAAGAGGTACGTGGCAGGAAGGCCCTTGCCAGTTTTCTGCAACATAAGCCTAGACTACTGCGTATTGACGACCCGTTCTTGTAAAAAGCTCAAACGAAGTGATAGAGTACGTCAGTACAAATAACGAGACAGAAAATGTTTGCCTGCTCGATAGACTTTAAGACCTGTAGTATTCCAGGCCGCAAAATGTGCTCATGCGTTGCATTGAAGACCGCATAGATGACTATGGCGTAATTTCCTTCCAGACCCGGACAGGAATATCCGCCAGCGGGTTCCTAGAACTACTGGCGTTTTATCTAAAATCCACATGTGTTGAATGTGATGGGACCGTCTACCTAACAGAAAGCAGGTGTCTGCATTGGCTCCTGTTTGGCGCCTGTTTTGAGCGATCTATTTCTCGGCCATCTGCCGTTTTAGACGTTGTCATACATTGAGCTTTCACTCTGACATAAATTGTTATTTGCCTTTAGTGTCCCTTAATAAATGCCGACAAACGAGCGCGTAAATGCCGCGCAGTTCGCATTTCTTATCGCGTTAGTACGCGTGCGTGCGAGTGTAGGCAAGTGAAAACTGCCGCTATTTCTTTCCTAATCAGTTAGAGAACAACGGTAGCTTCATTCGGGGCTGCAAAAGCGCACGCAATGCTTAAAACATGCGTTACTCCGCGTGAAATCAACACCGCGCCGCCGCAGCTTCGGCCGCGCTGGCCCAAATATGGCGGCGTGCAGGACGGTCGCGGTACTTTTCCCGTTCCAGTGACTTTAGCAAACGCCAGTCAGAGGCGCTATCACGCGGCTCCAGCGCAGTGTCAGACGGCGATTGCACCGACTGCACAGCGAAGGCGAATAGCTGCTCGTGCGCCGGCGCCAGTGTGCCTGCCGCGGCTACGACGCCACTCCTCCCGAACGCGCAGACCAGCAGCGGTTAGTCGCGCGCGGCAGTGGCGGAGAGCGCGTGAGATCCGCGGTGGCGGAGAGCCAGCTGTGTGAAATCACTGATCCTCGCGCATGCGCAGCACGCCTCATGAGGATCCACGTGAAATCGGCTGCGGCTAGACAAGTGTAGCTAACGCTACAAAATGCTTCGAAGCGGGGAATCGAACCAGCAACCTATCGCTCCCGCCGCGCGTGGGCGCTAGCCATTACACCACAAAGAGCAGATCCTTCAAGTAGCTAACGGCGAGCGTTGTATACACACCCTTTACCGCTGGCAGGACTCAGAGACGGCAGGCGCTTATAAGCGTTTCTTCATTACCAGCGACATGGCGCAAAGAGCGCAACGGGCATAGGGAGCTTTCATGTGCGCGCCTCCGTGCCTCCGACGGAGGCATGGAGGCTCGATGAAGGCTCCCTAAACGGGCGCATTTAAATGTCGTCGGCCAGCTCGCTCGCTTCTTCTAATATTTGCTCAGGGAGAACCTTGCCCTTCCTCTGTATGCTCGCGCGGTATACTCGCGGACAACTTTTCTTGGCAGTGAAGGGAAAGCTACTGAGCGGAGCGTCTGCACATGTAGTGCTACGCGAAGTAGTCCGGTTTGGCGCGCGTCTCGTAACGCCGTGGAAAGTGATGGCTAGCGTTGCATTTTGACGCAAACGCTGCTTAGCGTCTAAGGTACGCGTAAAACGCGCGACTTTTACTGCGAAAGCTGTCATGAGAAAATTTCAGCGGCCGTTTTCGGCGCCGTGGTTGTCCGCCGCCGCCGCCGCCGGTGTCCGTAACCACTATCGCTCGAAATAAGAAAAAGAAACAAAATAAGAAAACAATTTCAGCATGTAAAAAGGTTCGAACCTGGGCCCTCTGCGTGCGAGCCCAGTATTCAACCTCTGAGCCATGCCGGTGCTTGAAAGTGCTTTGCAAAAAGGTCCGATACAGGCTTCATGTCGGGAAGGAACCATATTAACATATGCAATATACACCAGAGCACGCCTGTCTCGCACCCAGGCTGCTGGCGAGCCGAGCGGATACTCTCGCACCCAGACGCCGGGCTGACCGGGGCTGCCAAGGCGCGCGCGGGCTGCACCAAGTAAACAGGGCAAGCTGCAGTTCTGAGGCGTTAAAGTGCGAAAAAGTACCCTTTCACGCCGCTTCTGCGTATAAGAGCTCGTCTGGGCACTACTGCATCGTCTTTGAATGCCAAAACAAGCTGCGCAACAAGAGGATATTAGCGTTGTCTGCGACGATTATGACGCGCCACGGAAATAGTGCCGGTGCGGTGTTTTCAGCTTCGCCGCGAGTGGATAACTGTGATTCAAGCAAAAAAAACTAGGAGCCGAGTGAAAATGCGCGAGTAAGTACACTAACAGCGTGTATTCTGCAGTGTGATGCCCACCTATTTCATTTTGCGAACCTAATTTGTGTGACACGCAGCTGGGTTGAAGGCAGGCGTGAGCTTTGTGTGGCGGTGCACTTCATACCTTTGAGCGTTTCCTTTGACGAAAATCCAGTGCAAGGTCGTGCTTTCAAGCACAAGCAATCAGCATGCTTTGCCAGTTTCACGTAGTATCAAGCTTAGTGCTTTTGATGGCATCCACGCCTTCGAGATTTCGTCTTCAAAAGATAATAAATGGCACGGTGCTCCTCAACAGCTGGCCAGTACTTCGTGCTTTCATGATGTCCCCAAATTATTTGGGACACGAGGCATCCAGCTGCACATAATACATATATTGGGCACGTAGTAAACAGTACTCGCGCCAGTGTCCTTTACGTCGCAGGCGTAGCTAACCGGCTTAACTAAGAGTAGCACAGTTTCGCTTGTAAAGCACCATCGTTACAAGAATAAAATAGCGCAGGTAGCTTCCAAAAGGATCGCTGAACGATACTTTCAGGTTATACTCTCTGATAGCACGCTTTTATGAGCAAGACGCATTATTGTAAGAGCGCCCGTGAAACAAAAATTCCGTTCCGCGAAACTACCCGTAAGCGTACTCTAATATTACGCGATGCATGCTGAAATGATGAGCTTTCAACAAAACTCTGTGCACAACTTGTAATACGGGGCAACAAAACATCAATTTCACTCTTTCGCGAGCTGCACTGCAATTACGATTCACGCGTACTACAGCGAGAACGTTTTTTTTTTACAAATGTAACAGCGTACGTATCTGACGAGGTTGCTTCCGCAGCCCACTCAGCACGTACTGTATACATTGTGGACTTGCATGAGGAAGATGTTCTTGATGTTCCAATAAAATCAGGGAAAATGTCCAGGCTAGAAAAGACGCGAAACACGCTCTCCGACGGGCTGAGTTTCGGAAGTCTCACGTTTGCTCTGTGTAGCGTCTGCTGGCGTGGCACCCCGCGCGTGTTGTTTCGTGACGTGTGCGATAGATGGCGCGACGCGCGATGCAAATATGGCGATGCGCATGGAATTCGCTGTGTTCTGGTCTATAGCGTGGTAGAAGAGTAAAATAAACACCGAGCGTCGCACAACGCGAATTGTGTAATCAGGCGTCACACAATGCGAATTGCGCAACGAGAAGGTTGTTGAATGCTTCGAACCCATTACAATGGGCTCCGCCATAATTCTTCATCGTCATCAGGCACAAAGTGCGCATAATGCCTTACATGCGTTTAGCAGGTACCACGGCTATCCGTAGAATGACGAAAAATGCCACAGTGCCTGCTTCCCTGCTCCTCAAAAATAACAGTGATTTATAGCGTAGTGGGTTCCTCGCAAGTGCACTTGCATTGGTTGCCAGGGAAGCCATAAGCGCATGATGCATTTCCTCGGGGTCTCAGTAAAGTTATTCGCCCCCATCCTTCTCTCTCCCACGTCACCGTATGTTATGCAGCATGACGGGAGAGGAAAATAGCGACCGGGCGTCACTCAACGCAAATTACATAACAGGTGGGCCGTTTAAAGCTTCCAACCCATTACAAAGGACTGAGCCATAATTCTTCATCGTCATCAGTCGTCGCGTCAACAAAGTGCACATAATGCCTTACAGACGTGTAGCTGGTGCCTCGCTTCCCCGCAGAATGACGAATAATGGCTTAGTAGGTGCTTTTCAACTTCACAAAAATTGTGATTTATGGCGTATTGGGTACCTTGCTAGTGTACTTGTATTAGTAGCCCCAAGAGAGCTTACAACGGCCTCTAGAAACGCCGCTCTTCCAGCTTTCGCTGTGACCATGCTGCGGTTTCAGCGCGGGCCTGGCGTTTTTTTTTCACGCACGCGAAAACGCAAAGTGACAACGTATAAAGTAAAAGAAATACATATATCTCGCTTGCAAGCGCGGCGGTCCGTCGCAAGAAGCTACATGTAGAAAATGAAGGAGTATTTTATATATCTCACGCTGAAAATACGGACGCAATTGTGGGACTACATTCATTAGCGGTAGGATACGTGCATTGTCGCTCTGTAGCCTTCGCTTCATTGCCAAGAAAAGTTGTCCGCGAGTATAGTTGCTGCCGGGGGGGGGGGGAGGGGGGGGGGCAGATGTTTATGCAGCGTAGCAGCGCGTCCATCACGGGCCGCTTTTCTTGCTATCGCATTCATTTCTTCGCCCTTTCGGCGAAACTGTGGCTTTTTTAAAGACGACAGTCTTGTGGTATCCGCCGCCATGCCCTGCTGAACTACGTCGGAGAGCCGCGGGTCGCGAAGTAACTACACCGACCCAGTACCTCAAACACTCTGTTTATTCTTAGTCCGTGATGGTAATATACCCAGATGTTAGCTGACATGATAAGGCGCGTGCGCGTGCATCTGCGCATGCCTAGGGCTATCAGATGATAACGCACATGCTGAATACAACATTCTCCCTCCCCTCAAAACTTGAACAATCACTTAGAAAGAGTAACAATAAGTAGACACTACATAGCATCAATGTCGTTCATAGTCTTTAACCACGACGGTGGTCTTCTTAGCTCGTCGACCGCCTCAGTTCTGGAAGGTCCCTTGAAACTGAGGCTCCAAGGTTTGACGGCTGGGGTGCATCATCGGAATCGTTTGGCGAGTCACAACAAGAAGATTCTACAGGAGTAGCAGGCCGAGGGCAGGGTACTAGCCGATTCCGATTCCAGGTGCGACATCACTTAGTTTGTAAGTGTCTTGGCCACATTGGTCAATGATTGTGAACGGGCTTGAGTAACTCCACAGCACCCTTAGGCACATGATCTGGCAGCCTGATTCGTACCGGTTGACCTGTTGTTAACGGAGACTGCTTTGCAGCTCGTCGACGGTCGGTGTAGGTCTTACTGCTTGTTGCTTTTGCTTTACCTTGCTGCGGACGGCCTCCATTGCTGCATGTGGGTCTTGAAAAAACTGTTTACCTGGCGCTCCTACTAGATCCAGTTAGTTCTGGGATGGCGGCCGTGCAGGAGAACGGAAGGCTTCACTCCTGTAGTGGCATGCGGCGTGAAACGGTAAACTCCTAGATATTCGGTGATGGCTTCCTTGAGAGACCGACGTTCACGCGTGCAGACCTGAACATACTCTTTGAGCACCCGGTTAAATCTTTCCACTTGGCCGTTCGCTTGCGGGTGGTAGACTGCCGAATACGTATGGGTGATGCTGCGTTCCTTGAGAAAACTGTCGAACTCGCAGGCTGTAAACTGAGGACCATGGTCACTCACAATCTCGTCTGGTATCCTTCCCTGCTAAAAATACTTCGTAGGAAGGAAATAACTGTTGTAGCAGTCACCCTCGCAGCGAAGCAAACCTCTGGCCACCTTGCTGAAGTATCAATGGCCGTAATCGCGAAACGACAATCTGCAGACAGGTTCGCAAAAGGACCCACAATATCAATTCCTAGCTTCTGCCATGGTGCCGACGCAAATGCAACTGGCTGCAATGGTGGTGTCCACTGGTTTTGCAGACTTGTCACCTGATTGGCATAGACCACAAGATGCAATCACTGTTCTACTTGTTTGCACATAGCAGGCCACCAGAATTGCTCACGTAGTCGCTGTTTTGTCCTTGTAATTCCTGGGTGAGACTCGTGGGCTGCGTCAAGTAGCCGTCCTACGAGAGATGAAGGTGCGACGAACTTGTCTCCACGAAGTAGGAGGTCTCCAACGACTGAGAGCTCAGTCCGCACCCTGTAGAATGGAACTGCATCGGCAGGCAACGTCTTCACTGCAGGCCATGTCGAAGTCACCCACTTCATGACCTGTTGCAGCAGCTGGTCTTGCATTGTTTCAGCGACAAACTCCCCATGGGTAACGCATGGTGAGACCACACAAACGGTCTCCCCAGTCTCTTCCTCCTCCACTTGAACTGGGAGAGGCATCCTTGAAAGAGCGTCAGCAACCGTATTCTTGTCACCCTTTGGAATTCAATTGTGAAGTTGTTATGCCAGTAGTCTTGCGTGCCACCTTGCTATCGGAACGGACGGCGACCTACCCCCTTTGTACTTAGGAGTGTAGTCAGAGCCTGGTGGTCGGTGCGCAGAGTGAATGGACGGCCCCAAAGGTAGACCTCCTCCAGTGTTCCGCATGCCCACAAGCATGCAAGGGCTTCCAGTTCCCCAACGGAGTACTTCTGTTCCTGTGGAGTAAGCCTGCGAGAAGCAAATGAAATCGTTACTAGCTCATCATTCTTGTCTGTTGCAACACTGCTCCTAGCCCGATAGATGAGGCGTCTGTGGTAACGATAATGTCACCCACAGGGTCAAAAAGCTGTAACATCTTGTGGACAAGGTACTTTTCAGCTGCTCGAAACAAGCTTGTCTGGCAGGATTCCAAGTGAACGTGGAATTCTTACGTAAGAGCTCACGAAGAGGCTCAACAAGCACTGCATAGTCAGGTACGAACTTTGCGTAATAGCCAACCATTCCTAAGAATGAGCGCAGGGTACTGATATCCGTTGGTGCTGGTGCAGCCTTGATGGCGTCAATGTTGCTTTGTAGCGGCCGTATACCCTGGTGACTTATCATGTGCCCAAGGAATTCTATTTCTTGAACATTGAAAATGCATTTGTCATTCAGCTTTATCCCGACTTTGCAATCAGGTGCAACACTTGCTTCAGGTTCTTGAAATGCTCCTCAGGCGTGCTACCAAACACATCACGTCATCTATGTAGCACAAAGTATTTTTGCACTTCTGCAGATAGTGACCATCATTTTCTGAAAAGCAGACGGTGCCGATGCAAGGCCAAAGCAGACGCGTTTGAATCGGTACAATCCCCTATCGGTTATGAAGGTAGTCAATTCTCTACTTTCAGGACTCAGCAGGACTTGGTGGTATGCGGCTGCTAAATCAATCTTGGAAAAATACTTTGCACCGTGAAGTTTGTGCAGCAGTTCTTCCGTGTGAGGCAACGGAAATTTGTCAATGACAACCGCTTTGTTCGGTTCGCGTACGTCGACACAAATTCTTATCTTGCCATTTTTCTTTGCCACTACTACGATTGGTGATACCCATTCTGAGGCATCCACCTTTTCTATCACATCATTCTGCTCAAGGCGCTGCAGCTGTTCACGCACCGCGTCTCGCACTGAAAATGGCAAACGGCGTAACTTAGCAGCGACAGGCGTGACCCATTGTCTTATCTTGACCTTGTGAATGAAATGGTGCTGCTAGCCCTAACTTTCCATCGAACAAGGTTGAAAATTCGGAGAAAAGCTCAGGATCAAGGCCTTGTGGCGCTTGCGTAATGTTAGTGCATTGAAGTGACATACCATTGATGTGCAGCCGCAGGGCTTCGATAGCGTCGATGCCGAGGATGTCCGTACCGCCTTTGACGACGTAGAAAAGTATCTCGGCGTACCGACCTTGGAAGAAGACTGGCGCCCGTAAGACACCCCTCAGTGCTTATTCTGCGGCGAGAAAAATCGTACAGTGCCCGCTGAGGTCGGCTGCACCGGAGGGCATTTCAACCTCGAATACGTTACGGGCCGACAGAATCGAGACAGCAGAGCCTGTGTCTACGAGGAGACGTACGGGCACGTCCTGCACGAGGGTGTCCATATGTATTGCTGCTTTTTTCTGCCGGGCGAGAAGCAACACGTTGAGGTCTTCGGATATATTGCAGGTATCGACCTCTTGGACAGCTAGTGCCCGCTCGTATGGCATGCCGCTCCGACATACACGCTGGAAATGTCCCCGTTTGCCGCATTTACTGCATGTTTTATCCCGCGCCTTGCATGGTTTTGGAATCTGCGAGATGCCGAGAAGACCCGCAACGAAAACACGCTTTGTGCTGCGAAGACGGCATTCGTGCTTCTGTACGGGCTGGCATCTGATGTTTATCCACCTTTTGGATGCTCGCGGCTGATGACTGTAGCTCAAGTGAGTATTTCGTGGCTTCTTCAATGTTGTTCGAGATAGTCAGCGCACGTTCAAGCGTAAGCGAAGTTCCTTCCAGAAGTAGGCGTTCCCGAAGAACATGGTTGCTCGTTTTCGCTACAAGCTGGTCACGAATGAAGTCGTCAGTTTGGCTCCCCGAAGTTGCAGGACAATGCCAACTCGCGCAGTGCCGTGACGAATGCTGCTTGCGGTCTCCCCAGGCAGTTGGGTGCGCTGTCCGAACCGGTGCCGTTCCACGACGATGTTCGTTTTAGCAGTAAAGTAGGCGTCCAACGTAGCCACCGCTGCATCGTACTCGTCGCTCGGGCCGCTTTCTTCTTTTCCGCAGTATGCGGTAATGCGTAGTACAAGCGCTGCCTTCCACCCCCAAGCAGTGCAACAGCAAAGCTTTACGGCGAGCAGATGAGTGGACGTCGCTCCCCGATGCCAGGAGATAATTCTTGAAAAGGCGGTGCCACTGCGTCCACGGAAGGGTAGGCTTCCCGGGCATCGGCAGGAACTCGGGCGGTTGGTGCAGGCTCATTGCTTCAGCTTTCGGTCACTTCACCACTCGTCGCCAACTGTGGTATCCGCCGCCATGCCCTGCGAACTACGTCGGAGAGCCGGCAGGGTCGCGAAGTAACTACACCGACCCAGTACCTCAAACAACTCTGTTTATTCTTAGTCCGTGAATGGTTAATATACCCAGATGTTAGCTGACATGATAAGGCGCGTGCGCGTGCATCTGCGCATGCCTAGGGCTATCAGATGATAACGCACATGCTGATACAACAAGTCTTCTTGGGGAACTTAAACGCAGAAATTTTGGTCTGTGGTGTCTGTTTGTCTGTCTGTCACCCTATTCAGCCACCCGGCCAAAGTGAACCACTTGCTTACCGCACACCCAGCTTGAACTGGTACGGCTGTTCATACATGTGAACGCTGGTCGATCAAAAAGTAATATTACGCATATCTGATGCGCAAAATCACTAAGTAAGTATTAGATGGTGTGTTCCTTTAATAGAAAATACATAGATACGTAATTCTAAAGACCCTAGTTTCTTAAGCTGCGCTGAAAATGCGACGCGCCGACGAAAGCTCTCTGCCACGGAGGAAGGAAAGAACTTTCCTCCTCCGTGCCCTCTGCACAAGCTCGTTTCCCGACGTATTGCCAGATAGCGCCCATATCTCACGCAGCGTAGAATTACTGCAAACGCTACCTTTCGGTAGCAGAGTTGCGCATCTCTCTTTCAAACGCCGCTAGCAACCATGCGTTGTGGAGGAAGCTGACGCGGGGCCAAGTTTTGTATTTCTCGATGGCGCCGCTGCAGCGAACTGGATTGACACTAGTCATTCACATTAAAGTAAATCACCGGTCTTCGACACGCCGAACATGTCGAGACCGTGACCCGGTAGGCATGTCGCCTGCAAAAACGGAGTGAGTCTTCGCGACATAGCCATGGTGTGCTAGACAGACCTATGCGCAACTCTGCTACCCAGAGGTAGCATATACAGTAACTCTAACGCAGCGCTCCTCTATCGTCTTTCGACGACATTTGCAGCGAAGCACGCAGATACGCGGCGAATTTTTATTTTCGTGGTCACCTCGTCGTGAGAGCGATGCCCAACAGCTGCTGTGTGTCGGGATGCCGCTCGGGATACAAGTGCAACCGTCGAAAAAAGTCACAGTTTTCGCCGCAAGGGCGAAGCAATGAATGCGATAGCAAGAAAAGCGGCCTGTGATGGACGCGTTGCAACTACCGCGCGTCCATCACTACCCGGCATCTACTAGACAGTTTTAGTTTCACGTACGTATGTAACGCGTTCGGTATGTTTTGCTGTCTGCCAGGCTCTGCCACTCAAGTCACCAATGGCTTTGGCAGGCCTAGCCACATTTACTGCTTATTTGAAGAAATAAGAGGCATTATTATTATTATTATTATTATTATTATTATTATTATTATTATTATTATTATTATTATTATGATTATTATTATTATTATCCGTAGGGATTTCACGTACGCAAACGTGAAAAGTACACGTACGATCACGCTCAGTATGAGCTACATCACGCGAGCGCGTGGCGGAGCGCTGTGCAAGGTTGTACTGCTAGTGGCGCCGATTATGGCATATTTCGAGTTATCGGGAGAGAGTTTGGCTGCTCGTGCGAGCGCGCATCGCCCCCATTTGCTTGCTTTCACCCTCGAAGGTTATCATTTCAAAGCTGATATCAACCTCAGGGTAAAACGAGCCCGAGGGTGAAAGCACGTGGAGGGGATGCGCGCTCGCAGGACAGCCACACTCTCTCCCTATAACTCGAAAATAATGCCAGAATCGGCGCCACTGTACAACCTTGCAGAGCGCTCAGCCACGCGCTCGCGTGATGTAGCTCATACTGGGCGCGATAGTACGTTACGTGCACGACGTCTGAAACGCTTTTAGCTACCGTACGCGACGCGCGGTGAGAGCTACCGCCGTAGCTCCATCTGCTGGGAATCATGAACACTCTGGTAGCTTGTTCGAGCGCCCGCGCGAGCAGACAGCGGCCAGGGCAATGTTCTCCCTGCGCGAATATTAGAAGAAGAGAGAGAGCTGGCCGACGCATTTAAGTGCGCCCGTCGCGCTCCTGGCGCCATCTCGCTGGTAATGAAGAAACCGCTTATAAGCGCCTGCCGTCTTGGAGGACTGCGAGCGGTAAAGGGTGTGTCAGTGCTGGGCAGTATCGAAGATACATGTATCTTAGATACCATCTTAGATACTCTATGGGTATCTTGTATCTGTATCGCGATACTTCTCGAAGACGAGTATCTGTATCTGTATTTCCGACACATTCGAAAGTGTATCGGTATCTTCAAATACAAGATACTTCTGTCGCAACACAACCGTGCGAAACAATAATCGCTGGCCAAGCTCCGCTTCTCAAGCTGGCACTGGTGCCACTAGCTATCTGAATAAGTGTTAGGGCAGTGACGCAATCTTATTTTTCCGCCAGAGTACCCCAGTGAGGGCAGATGAGGAAGACAAGCGCGCGGACGTGTATACGCCGAGCCCTCGCTTGCCTACAAATTATGAAATTATCTCTTTAGAATTATCCCCCGCCCCACTTTTTTTTAATTCACAAATCCTACTGCCGCACGAGTCGCGGCCCGTCCCCCGTGGTGGGTTGGGCCATTCCTCTAGAACAACCAACCAACCAACCACGTACCTTTTGTTTGCACGATTTCTTTTCTTTTTAGTTGCGCCAATGCCGCGACATTTGCTCTTAGCCGCTGTCCTGCGCCGCGTCTATCGCGCTAATTCTGATGTTGCAACAGTGTCGTTATTGAAGATTGTCTTGCGTCTTGCTCCGTAACGAAATGTGATGCGTGCAAGAATGGGGTTCCTTTGCGTCGCGTGGATTTACATATCAGCGATTGAAGTATCTTGTGGATGTAAGTTTGAATTCCATTCAATGAATTAACTTATCTGGAAATAAGAATCTAACAACGTTAGCACCACTGGTACTGATGCTAGATCTAAAAGAGCAAGCGCTTACCTATCAGACAATATCTTGGCGTACCGTATTCACTTCTCGCTACATTTATTCAAAGAATTTATGAAACCATAATTTGATTATTAGCACAAGTCGTTCTTAGTGAAAACTTGAAAGCGCGAACGACGAAGACGAAACACAAACAACAGGACTTGCGCTTAACTTGCAACTGGCGTTTATTGGAAACGAACATCATGATATACTCCGCCATCAAGCTCATGCATATGCACTCGTCATCCCACAAAAGATAGCGTGGGTTTATTTTGAAAACATGATATTTGAAAACAAATCTATGGTGTATCAATGTACTTCGAAAGAAAAGCCACTTCATTTTCTTTTAACAGCAAAGAGGGGCTGCTGACACACTTATCACCTGCTTTCTTTATCAAGTAAGCCTCGACGATTTCGCGTTCTGTTTTTGAACTGCTTTTTTTTCAGAAAAAGTGGTGTTGCAAAATAAAGGGGTACAAGCACATTGTTTGCAATGTTCTGCCATGTGGCTACCGAATCCCTTTCTGACATCGTTATTGTGCTGTCTCGCCCCTGTCATTGAAGCATTGGCTAGTCTGTCCAATATAGACACGTCCACAACTCAAAGGAATATGGTACACTACGTTTGCAGTACACACAGTGTAGGACCGTCTTATGATTGGTGTGACATTGCACGCGTTTCTTGGTCCTTTGAAGGTTGCAGACAGCTGATAGTCTGCAAGGCGCTGAAAAACTAGATTGATATTATGTCGGTTAGCTATCTTCTTCAAGTTATGAGACACTTTGTGAAGGTATGGGATTGCATGCACAGGCCTTTTGTCAAGATTTCTTTGTGGCGCGTTCCTTTGGCTGTTTTGGATTTCTTGAGCAATGTCTCGCATACAGATGATACAACATGCGCTGGAAAACCTGCCTTCCTTAATTCTGCTAACTTGCTTGGACACGCTTGGTTCTATCTGGTGAACGCATGACTTGCGCAAGGCATTAATAATACAAGTAGGGCTATGCCTTCTTTTATTAGCTTGGAGTGGGCACTGTCGAAGGGTAAAACACTTTTCTTTGACCTAGGGTTATAACTCCAACCATGCATGATTAGATGATGAAAAAATAATCTGAAGGTCTAGAAACTGGATGAATTTCCACAGGGCAATTCTACCGTAAACCTCAGCCCATCAGAAAGGTTGGTGAACAATGTGAGACATACTGCTACTGCATCGTCAAGGCAAAGGGCAGGTGATCGTTTTAGGACTATTAAATAGTCATCGACATACCTAAAAATACGAATGATTGGCATTTCGGTTAGTTTCGCATTTATACGTTTGTCAAGGGATGCCAAAAAAATGTCACATAATATGGGCGCTATTGATGAGCCCAATACAGATACCCTGTGCTTTGAATAAAGTAAGAACCACTATGAATGATGGCTGTCGAATGTAGGTAGAATTCCAGCAAAGTTAAAAAATTGTCACAGTTCATGCACACGGAATTCTGGAAAGCAAGTCCACCAATTTCATTGATTTTTTCACGCACTGCCCGCAAGATACCTTCACGCGTCACAGAATAGTACAAGTCCTCAACGTCTAGGGAGAAACCGATTGCGGCAATGACAGGGCGAGACAGCACAATAACGATGTCAGAAAGGATTCGGTAGCCACATGGCAGAACATTGCAAAACAATGTGCTTGTACCCCTTTATTTTGCAACACCACTTTTCTGAAAAAAAGCAGTTCAAAAACAGAACGCGAAATCGTCGAGGCTTATTGATAAAGAAGCAGGTGATAAGTGTGCAGCAGCCCCTCTTTGCTGTTAAAAGAAAATGAAGTGGCTTTTCTTTCGAAGTACATTGATACACCATAGATTTGTTTTCAAATCATGTTTCAAAATAAACCCACGCTATCTTTTGTGGGATGACGAGTGCATATGCATGACTTGATGCGGAGTATATCATGATGTTCGTTTCCAATAAACGCCAGTTGCAAGTTAAGCGCAAGTCCTGGTTTGTGTTTCGTCTTCGTCGTTCGCGCTTTCAAGTTTTCACTAATGATGGACCAACTCGCCCAAACCAAGGTATGTTGCTTTCTTAGCTGTCATTTTGCATCCCTTACATTACCTAAGTCTCTGCACTGTTTTTCCGGTCTGGTCACTGCAGTATGCCTTTTGTAACGCGCTCCCAAAATGAGATCTCTGCTTTATTCTTCTAGGGCGGGTTGGCGGGTTGGTCTTTACCAACCCGCCCAACTCGCCGCACTTGTCAGTTTATTCTTCTGTCTACTTTAATCCAACTACTGTTTACACATGTACACGTTGCGAAGGCGATTTTGAAAACAATATAATCATGTGGGCGTACCTTGAGTAAATAGTACAAAACATTCTGCTTACCGCTTAGGAAAATAGCGAAATTCAGTTTGCATTATAATAATTGAAATCATTAGGAGCCATCTTAAACATTAGGAAGGGGATTCGAGAAACTTGGTTTTACTGAATGCTCTGTTTTGCTCATGAGCGTCCCAACGAGCCGTTTCAGGGAAATTGCATAGGCACGAATTTTTTATTGTCTCAACATGTAAGTTGACAATACTTCATGCTCATAGCTATTAAGGGCGCCGTCTGTATTGTGTTTCTGTACTCATTCAATGTGAATGTTTGATACACAACCACCTCTATTTTACTTATATTCGTTTTCGTGTTTTAGGCTCTCTTAAATATTTTTCGCATTACTAATCGCCACGTAATGGGAGCTACAAGTGGCAATAGCGCGAATAGCGGTGGTGTCGTGCAACGCTCTGTGGAACTATACAATACGTGTGAGACGTTTGTGTTGCACATGTTCTCTCGTTGAAGAAAAATTGCTAAAAAGATTGCACGTTTGTGAGTAGCCTATATCAACAAGAATCCTTTACGCCAGCAGATAAGTAGAATATGAAAATTCATTGCAGTTTTCGTCATCTACGTATACACCAGGGGTCTCAAACTGAGCTTATAGCCAGCGGGCCGCAGTCGCGAAATTTAGTTTCAAGGGCCGGGACAGTGAAGATGGTGGCAGAGAGTTTGAACAAAATGAAGTTTGAAAGGAAGCCTTCCCCATATCTCTATTAGGTCATTTGTGAGGGGGATTTGGAGTCCGGATTCCAGAAAAAATAGATGCCGATGTACAGAATGAGTGATATCTGGACGCGGATTCTGAAATATAGAATTTTGTTCCGCGGTTATGTTTCAGCACATGGTGACCAGATGTTCCTCACGAAAGGAATGCTTGAGACCAGTCATGTCTGTGCAGCTCACGAACATACTTATTTAGAAAATAAAAACAAATGAGACGGAGACGGTCATGTGTGCGGGCCGGGCCGCTAGCGCAATGGCTCAAACCCTAGTATACACCATGCGTCCCCCCCCCCAAAAAAAAAAAAGAAGAAAAAGAAATGTGGCTACCAGCGTTGTTGCAGCTGTACACCTGTCCGGATATACGGTATTGTGCAAGCTGTATTTTAAGGACAAGGTAAAAGTCCACCCGGTATTTGCGCCATCGTGCGAAGACTTCTTATTGAAGTTATTGTGATTATACGGCAACCTGCTAGATGGTCGGCAAGCTGTGCAAAGCAAGTACCGCTGTCAGCGAAGTTTACAAAGAATTGTTCTGTGAAGCTAAAACAAACCCCAATAATTAGTTTGGAAGGAAACTAATGTACTTTGAGCAAGAGGGGCAAACTTTTAAGATACTAACAGACATTCATTCAAGTGAAACAAAATAGGCCACTGTTAAGAAATTTTGAAGCAGACATTTTCGTGCATAGGCGTTTGCTGCTACATTATATGGATCTATAATAACAAATTTCAGAATGTTACTTCTTGCCAGAGTCTTGTATCGTATCGCGATACAAGTTCAAGGTATCTTTGCCAGCCCTGGGGTGTGTATTAACGCTCGCCGTTAGCTACCTGAGTGATCTGCGCTTCGTGGAGTAGTGCTTAGCGCACCGCGCTGCGGAGTGAGAGATCGCTGGTTCGATTCCGTGCTTCGGAAGCATTTTAAATGCGAAGCATTTCTTAGCGAACTTCTGCGACTTTGAGCGTGTCTATCTATCTATCTATCATCTATCTATCTATCTAGCCGCCTACGAGTTTGTGCTCTCCTGGTCGCTTGGTTCATCGAATGTGCACCAAAACTGGTATGGCGTAACATGACTGTATGACGAACATAAATGACAAGTCATGACATGAAAATCATGACACGCATGTCATGTACACATGATTTACATGCTACGCTCATGGTGCGCTGGCGGCCGTTTCGCTAGCTGATATACACCAAATTGGTATCTTGTGACGTGACTGTGTAATGAACATAAATAACACGAGTTAAAATGAAAATCATGACACGCATGTCATGTACAGCATGACTTACGTGCCACGATCATGGCGCGCTGACGGCCGTTTCGGTAGCTTGATCTACCCCGGAATTGGTTTTGCGCGACGTGACTGTGTGACGAACATAAAAACACTAGTTAACATGAAAATCATCACACGCATGTCATGTACAGCATGACTTACGTGCCACGCTCATGGGGTGCTGGCGGCCGTTTCGCTAGCTTGATATACACCAAAATTGGTATCTTGTGACGTGACTATGTGAGGAACATAAATAACACGAGTTAACATGAAAATCATGACACGCATGTCAGTACAGCATGACTTACGTGCCACGCTCATGGGACGCTGGCGGCGGTTTCGCTAGCTTGATCTACCCTGAAATTGGTATTGCGTGACATGACTGTGTAACGAACACATAACACGAATTAACATGAAAATCATGACACGCATGTCATGTACAGCATGACTTACGTGCCACGCTCATGGGGCGCTGGCGGCGGCTTCGCTAGCTTGATCTACCCGAAATTGGTATTGCGCGACGTGACTGTGTTACGAACCTATATAACACGAGTTAACATGAAAATCATGACACGCATGTCATGTACAGCATGACTTACGTGCCACGCTCATAGGGCGCTGGCGGCGGTTTCCCTACATTTATATACACCAAAATTGGTATCTTGTGACGTGACTGTGTAACGAACATAAAGACACGAGTTACATGAAAATCATGACACGCATGTCATTTACAGAATGACTTACGTGCACGCTCATGGAGCGCTGGCGGCCATTTCGCTAGCTTGCTCTACCCCGAAATTGGTATTGCGCGACCTGACTCTGTGGCGAACGTAAAAACACGAGTTAACATGAAAATCATGACACGCATGTCACGTACAGCATGACTTACGTGCCACGCTCATGGGGCGCTGGCGGCCGTTTCGCTAGCTTGATCTACCCCGAAATTGGTATTGCGCGACGTGACTATGTGACGACATAATAACACGAGTTAACATGAAAATAATGACACGCATGTCATGTACAGCATGACTTACGTGCCACGATCATGGCGCGCTGGCGGCCGTTTCGCTAGCTTGATCTACCCGGAATTGGTTTGCCGACGGACTGTGTGACGAACATGAAAATCATCACACGCATGTTCATGTACAGCATGACTTACGTGCCACGCTCATGGGGTGCTGGCGGCCGTTTCGCTAGCTTGATATACACCAAATGGTATCTTTTGACGCGACTGTGTGAGGAACATAAATAACACGAGTTAACATGAAAGTCATGACACGTATGTCATGTACAGCATGACTTGCATGCCACGCTCATGGGCGCTGGCGGCCGTTTCTCTAGCTTGAGCGACCCCGAAGTTGGTATTGCGTGACGTTACTGTGCGAACATAAATAATAGGAGTTAACATGAAAACCATGACACGCATTTCCTCAATGACATACAAGACGATGTATGCAGCTCCTTGCTGGCTGCTTCGCATTACATCGATTCCCACAATGCGTGGGATCTGCCGGCTTTTTTCTGATTTATTTTCTGGGGGGATTTTGATGTATATATACATACTTACATATACGCAGCATGACGGCGGCGACGGCGACGGCAAAAACCAGCCGAGACTGTCCATATAATCGCTATCGCAAAAGTCTCCCTGTTTCTTTACCAGCCGACGCAGAACAACGCGACATGTGGAAACGTGCAATCCCGCGACAGGAGACTGTCGGGTTTTCTTTCGACTCCAAGTACGTTCGCTTGTGCGAAAAACATTTCGATGCAAGTCACATTGCACGTGCGGACGTGTGCACAGTGAATGGAAACATCGTTTCACTGCCTCGAGATCGACCAAGACAGGTGGAGACGCCGTGCCTAGGATAGTGTCTGGAGTGTGTTTGGAGTTTTATGTGAAGTGCGGTTTTCGGAGTGTGCGCGTTTGCTTTCTGGATAATGATAGAAAATGAAAAGTCAAGTCAAGGTTATTTGCAACAGCATCAAGTCGGAGGTCCTTAGGCGAAAAGATGGCGGAGACATGTGAGAGAGCCCAAGATCCCGTTCAAGTGCAGCAGGCATTTTACAAAAATATCGCGCAATTCACTGTACATGCAGAGGCCAGAATAAGAGCTTATATCTTTTTCTTTTAGTGAACAAAATAAGCACACAAATGTACATGGGTCACATCTTTGTATGCACATGCGCAAAAACAACAATTTTTACAAAAGAAAAATGCGTAAAACATGATAACAAAGATAGATAGTGCTGCTGAGCCGTTGCTATATGTGTAACAACTACTTCGCACATGTTTCTTGAATTACGTTCAGGCAGTTCGAAGTCGATACTAGTTAAATATTGTTCAATATGTTGGTATCTGGTAGTGTAGTTTCTTTTCTCGCACACGTTACTCTCCGTAACGTGTGCGAGAAAAGGGAACTGGTCTTAGTTGATTTCGAAGAGTGTATCGGCAGGATCTGTCAATTGAATGCTGATGAAGTTTGTATTTCTGAGTATAAAGTATTGGTTATATGTGTAAAGGTCACTTGCTCTAGTAAGATCGTGATTTATAAAGAGCTGATGAGTACGTATTTCGCTAGGAAGCCCATAAAACTTTAAAATATTCTAAGAACTTTTTTCTGTAATATCGCTAGTTTGTTGAAATTCTGAGCAGACGTTCTTGCCCATCATCATCATCATCATCATCATCATCATCATCATCATCATCAGCCTGTCTACGCCCACGCAGGGCAAAGGCCTCTCCATGTTCCGCCAATCAACCCGGTCCTGTGCTTTCTGTTGCCACGTTATACCTACCAACTTCTTAATCTCATCTCACCTAATTTTCTGCCTCCCCCTCACGCGTTTGCCATCTCTTGGAATCCAGTCAGTTAGCCTTAATGACCACCGGTTATCCTGCCGGACATACTACGTGCCCGGCCTATACCCATTTCTTCTTCTTGATTTCAACTATGATATCCTTAACCCCGTTTGTTCCCTGGCCCACTCTGCTCTTTTCCTGTCTCTTAATTACACCTATCATCTTCCTTTCCATCGCTCGCTGCGTCCTCAGTTTAAGTTGAACCCTCTTGTAAGTCTCCAGGTTTATGCTCCGTAGGTAAGCACCGGTAAGATGCAGCTGTTATATACCTTCCTCTTGAGGGACAGTGGTAGACTACCATTCATGATTTGAGAGTGATTGCCGAATGAGCCCCATCCCATCCTTATTCTTGTAGTCATTTCACTCTCATGGTTCGGCTCCGCGGTTACTACCTGTCCTAAGTAGACGTACTCCTTTACAACTTCCAATGTCTCGCCCCCTATCGCAAAGCGCTGTTCTCTGCCGAGATTGTTCCACATTACTTTAGTTTTATGCATATTAATTTTCGGACCTACTATTCTACTTTTCGTATCCAGTTCAGTAATCATCAGCTGTAATTCGTCTGCTGCGTTACTCATCAATGCAATGTCATCAGCAAATCGCAGGTTACTGAGATGCTCTCCATTAACTCTTATCCCTAATTCTTCCACGTCTAGGGCCCTGAAAACCTCCTGTAAACACGCGGTGAATAGCATTGGAGAGATCGTGTCTCCCTGTCGTACACCCTTCTTTATTGGGATTCTGTCGCTTTCTTTATGGGGACTATAGTGGCTGTGGATCCGCTGTAGATTTCTTCCGTTATGTTTATATAGGCTTCGTCGATGCCCTGATTCCGCAGTGCCCGCATGACTGCTGATGTCTCCACCGAATCGAATGCCTTCTCGTAATCTATGAAGGCTATGTAGAGGGTTGGTTGTATTCCGCGCATTTCTCTATCACCTGATTGATAGTATGAATATGGTCTATTGTTGAGAAGCCTGTACGAAATCCTGCCTGCTCCGTTGGTTGATTGAACTCTAATGCCGTATTAATTCTGTTAGCAATTAGTTTTGTAAATAGCTTGTAGACAACGGACAGTAAGCTGATGGTCTGTAATTTTTCAGGTCCTTGACATCCCCTTCTTATGGATCAAGATGATGTTGCATTGTTCCAAGATTCTGGTATCCTCCCCGTCGAGAGGCACTTCGTATACAGGGTGGCCAGTTTTTCTAACATAATCTCTCCACCGTCTTTCAACAGGTCTGATGTTACCTGATCCTCACCAGCGGCTTGCCTCTTTGCATTCCATTTAGGGCTTCTTTACTTCTCCAGTCAATACTGGTGGGGGTCAGATTCCTCTGGGCTATTACTGCTTCTTAGGTTATCATCCGACTGTCGCGGCTGCTGTACAGGTCTCTGTAGAACTCTTCCGCTACCTCAACTATTCTATCCATATTGGATGTGACCTTGCCTTCCTTGTCCCTTAATGCATACATCTGATTTTTGCCTATGCACAGTTTGTCTTCATAGCTTTGAGGATTCTTCCGTTCTTTAGAGCATGCTCAATTCTCTCCATGTTGTACTTTTTATGTCGGCTACTTTACCCTAGTGATTAACTTCGAAAGCTCCGCCAGCTCTATTTTGTCTGCTGCATTTGAGGCTTTCATGGCTTGACGTTTCTTAATGAGGTTTTTCGTCTGTTGGGATAGCTTGCCAGTGTCCTGTCTAACGACCGTTCCCCCGACTTCCACTGCACACTCCTTAATGATACTAGTCAGATTATCATTCATTGCGTCAACGCTAAGGTCGGTTTCCTCGGTTAAAGCCGTACCTATTCGAAGTGAAACTCTGAATTCTTGTACTTTCCCTCTCAGAGCTAGTTCATTATTCAGCTTCTGTGTATCAGTTTCTGCCGTTCCTTCCTCAAGTCTAGTTGAATTCCAGATCTTACCATTCTATGGTCACTGCATCGGATCTTGTTAACTACTTCCACTGTTAACTGTTCTTGCCCATACTAGTGCGCAGTAGGATAACGGAGAATAGAAATGGGCGTAGTATATAGCCTTTTTAAGCCATAATGTACATGGTCTGATAGCTTATACATGCGCCCTATAGTTTTGACTAATTGAGAGACATGTTTTGATACATGGGAATTCCATGACATGTTTTCCTCAAACCATACACTAGAAATTTTTGCGTTTTAACACATTCCAGCGTGGTGCCCTGAAAGGAGAATTTCAGTGTCATGCATGGCTTATTAGAAGGCCTAAATATAAGATATATTGTTTTACTTGCGTTTAAGGCAAGCTTGTTTTCATGGAGCCACAGTTCCAGACGTCTTAAATAATAGCTTAGTAACTTGAAGATCTGCCATTGTTGAGCACTGAAAAAGGCATTCGTGTCATCTGAGTACATGACTAGTTTTATGTGTATTCGATATTACATATGTCATCTATATAAAGTATAAATAACAAGGGTCCTAAGATAGAACCTCGTGGAACGCCTTGCTTAAGTTCTGTTTCTGCTACCGCTAAGCTTTCGAGTTTAACATATTGTTTTCTATCAGATAAGCAATTCATAATAAGTTTAAGAGCAGCACCACGTAATCTGTAGTCAAATATTTTTTCTTCTAGAATGTCATGTTTATGCTATCGAAAGCCTTCCTCAGGTCAAGGAACAGTCCAATGTATAATCTTTTTTCGAAATTATTTAGTATCTCTTTTACGTTTAATAGGGCTAATTCAGTGGACTTTCCTTTCTGGAAACCATACTGAGCAGTGTTTATTATTTGATACTTTGAAAGAAAGTTCCTTAGTCCACAATTTATCGCACTCTCAAATACCTTTGATAGCACTGGCAAAACAGAAATTGGCCTATAATTAGAAATGTCATTCAAGGCACCGCCTTTGTGCACAGGACATACACGCGCAATCTTGAGTTCAGAGCGGAAGATACCAGAAACGAACATGCAATTAATATGAGCCAAGGGCTTCGACATAAGGCCCGCAACGTGCTTCAAGGGCGCTGCGCTTAATTCATCAGCGCCTGTTGCGACATGTTACGTAGTCTAATTATCGAGCTTTGTACCTCTGAAGGTGACTGGACTTAGACTGATTGTGTTAGGCTGTCTTGTTCTACGGGTAATCCTTTCTTGCGTACAATGTCCTGAAGGAGGCACATAATCACCGGAATGGGCAAAATATTCGTTTATAGCTGTAATAGCTGCCACGTTGCTCATGTCTTGGGAGAAGGCTTTACATTAATACGCATTTTACTTTCGGTAAATTGTCCCAGATTATTCACTTCGTTCCACAGTTTACGGGGATTATGATAAATTTTGGCGAAAAGGCTTTCATAATAATCTTCTTAGCTTTGCGTATGTCGGCATTTAGCTTATTGTGATACGTTTTGAATTTTTTCAGCACCTCTAGGTCACGTGTTTGAACAAACTTATGATACATTTTGTCTTTTTTTGTTTTAATTCTTTTGTGAAGGTTCTTATTGATCCATGGTTCGCGAATTTCCTTTTTCTTTATTGTGTGTCACCATAGGAAAACTGTTATCATAAGATGCTTTGAGATAGCGCGAGAGAGCCCATATGCTCGGTCTGAATCTTGCTCTGCGTTCACAAAAGACCAGTCCGTAAGGGCTACGTCTGAGTGACATTTTTCTAGAGTGAGTTGGTTTATGTCATGGTACGTTGTTTTTTAGATGCGAAGTACTTATGGCGGAGTTTAATCCGGTGGTGGTGGTGGTGGTGTGCGGCGTGACCACCCTTACTGCGCATGAGCATACCCTCTCACACGCCTCCTATCCAATCCCCCTCACCATCCCTCCTGTAGTCTTCCCCTCTCCACTCACCCTCCCCTCTCCCCTTTCTCTCTCCACTTCCCATCTCCCATACCCCTCTCCACTCCCCTCTCTCCCCTCCCCATTTCCACTCCCCTCTCCACTTCTCTTCTCCACTTTCCCCCTCTCCACTTCCCCTCTCCCCTCCTCCTTTCCACTCTTCCTCTGAAACGCGGGCTAGACATGCCCAAATTCTCTCCTGCGCAACGCCGCGATGAGCACCAGCGCATACGCGTCCCCTCCCCCTCTCTCTCCTCTCCTACGCTGCCCCCCTCTCGCACGCCTGTCGATAGCGTGCCCGCTCGCCCTGTGAGAAATAACGGCCAGGCTAGAGGGATGACAAGACGCGCGTAGCGTTCCTCTTCGCGTTCCACGACGCGAGGTCGGTAGCATGCCCAACGAACACCAATGGAACGCGATCGTGCAAGTGCTCCGGCTTCGCATCGCCTCATGGTCCCCATTAGCGGGAAATGGTGAAATTTTCACTGTACCTAGGCATTCGTTGAAGTTGAAAAAAGAGCAAGAACATGTAAGTGGTCATAAGGTCGAGTGAAAATAAGCATGTAAAAGTCTTATTCGTCGGCGCGTTTGTGATACAGACGTTCAGGAGGGTGGCGCTGCGGTCCGTGATTCGGCTAGGTAGATCGATAGTGTTCACACAACAATAGGTGGACAGAATAGTTTCAAACTGCATAGTGGCAACGTCATCGCTTAGCATGTTGATGTCTACGTCACCCATCAGAAAAAATGGCACGCGGAACAAGTGAAGCTTAGATATAATGGTTTCAAAAGTAGCGAGAAAGTCAGACTTGCTGTTTGCGGGTGGCCGATAGACTGCAGTAACTATAACATTTGGTAACCGGATTGTAATACATTCAATGGTAGTGGTTACAAAAGTTAGCTCATGAATAATATCATGAGCAATACAGTCCTTCATATACAAAGCAACTCCTCCGCCACGACTACTACTCCTTGTAACACCATTGTATTTGTAAAACTGTAGTTGTGAAAGACTGTCATTAGGAGCCAGCCATGTCTCGGAAAGCAAAAGTACATCGAATTTTATAGCTAAGGAATCGAGAAACAAGCTGAGATCAGAAACTTTATTTTTAATACTGCGCACATTCAAATGTAAAGCACTGAAGTGTATTCCAATATGCGTGACCGCTTTGTTAAAACTGTCTGAATCATGGTATTGACAACTGTCAAATAACGCCATTTCGCAGCAGACTGTACCAATTCAGAGTGCCAATTTGATACCTAGCGGCACATCTTTTCCAAATCATCGCGTTCAGCAATTCTCAGCACCTCCAATGATTCCGTTTTCGTGGCAAAAATTGTTCCATTGCGCATCCACACGTACTTCCATCCAACGTCACGCTTCTTAGCTATGGTAGCACCTAGGAGTTGTTTCCCAAGCTGGGTTAGGTTTTCATTGACAAATATAGGATCGGTTGACTGGAAACCAATTTTCTTAGCAGAAAGACGCGCCCTCTTGGCTTTAGCCTAGACGGCATTTCGTTTCTCCCGGTGAACAAATACTACAATGATATTCATCACATCCGGATGTTTGTACCCATTCTGTGACAAACATCAATATCTGTGGAAGTGATGGGTTCCCCGACTGCCGAGCAAATTTTCTCTACTACTTCGGAAGGGTCACCTTCATTTGGCACGCCCTTGATTTCAAGGTTGTTTGCTCTGGTATACGCCTCCAAGTCCTCAACCTTCAAGCTTAATTTCTTTGTTGCATCACAAGAATATCGTTTGCTTTTCGCGCATCTTCGAGTTCTTTTCGCAACGATCTTATCTCTTCGGCGAGTGGCTTAATGTCGTCACAGACTCCACTACGATAGTCCACACTTTTTTTAAAATCGCGAAGTTCCTTTCGTATCTCTCGCTGAAACACGTCTACTTTCTTATTCATCCTTCAACAAGACAACAGCAAGCCGACACAACGTAGGCAATGGTGCTTGGCAGCAGTGCTAGCAATAATAGAATTTAGGTGCAGTAGCGAAATTCTCACCTGCGTACAAAGAACTTGTTAGCGACGTGAAGCTTGCGAGCACTGCTGCCAAACTACCGTCAGAGCGGAAGCTTATAAGGTGCACGTGTTCTGGGGACTCGTCACCCGCGCAGGCGCAATTCGTTCCGCAGCCACTTCTTGCCGATGGCGCAGAACTGCACTGTATGTCGTCACAAGGTGCGTCGATTAGGCTGTCCGAACCAGTGCTGTCGTCGGCAATGCTGCGTGCAATGTGCGGCGATAAGGATCCCAGGAATATGATGAGCTGCGTACAGAGAATACTTGTTAGCGACGTGAAGCTTGCCAGCACTGCTGCCAAACTGCCGTCAGAGCGGAAGTTTCCTGGCTTATAAGGTGCACGTGTTCTGGGGACTCTCGTCATCCACGCAGGCGCAATTCGTTCCGCAGCCACTTCTTGCCGATGGCGCAGAACTGCACTGTATGTCGTCACAAGGTACGTCGATTAGGCTGCCGAACCAGTGCTCTCGTCGGCAATGCTGCGTGCAATGTGCGGCGATAAGGATCCCAGGAATATGATCAGCTGCGTACAGAGAATACTTGTTAGCGACGTGAAGCTTGCGAGCATTGCTGCCAAACTGCCGTCAGAGCGGAAGTATCCTGGCTTATAAGGTGCACGTGTTCTGGGGACTCGTCATCCGCGCAGGCGCAATTCGTTCCGCAGCCACTTCTTGCCGATGGCGCAGAACTGCACTGTATGTCGTACAAGGTACGTCGATTAGGCTGTCCGAACCAGTGCTCTCGTCGGCAATGCTGCGTGCAATGTGCGGCGATAAGGATCCCAGGAATATGATCACCTGCGTACAGAGAATACTTGTTAGCGACGTGAAGCTTGCGAGCATTGCTGCCAAACTGCCGTCAGAGGGAAGTTTCCTGGCTTATAAGGTGCACGTGTTCTGGGGACTCGTCATCCGCGCAGGCGCAATTCGTTCCGCAGCCACTTCTTGCCGATGGCGCAGAACTACACTGTATGTCGTACAAGGTACGTCGATTAGGCTGTCCGAACCAGTGCTCTCGTCGGCAATGCTGCGTGCAATGTGCGGCGATAAGAATCCCAGGAATATGATGAGCTGCGTACTGAGAATACTTGTTAGCGACGTGAAGCTTGCGAGCATTGCTGCCAAACTGCCGTCAGAGCGGAAGTTTCCTGGCTTATAAGGTGCACGTGTTCTGGGGACTCGTCATCCGCGCAGGCGCAATTCGTTCCTCCGCCACTTCTTGCCGATGGCGCAGAACTGCACTGTATGTCGTACAAGGTACGTCGATTAGGCTGTCCGAACCAGTGCTCTCGTCGGCAATGCTGCGTGCAATGTGCGGCGATAAGGATCCCAGGAATATGATCAGCTGCGTACAGAGAATACTTGTTAGCGACGTGAAGCTTGCGAGCACTGCTGCTAAAACAGTGATGCCGTGGGCCAAACTGCAGTATATTGTTTTACTTTGATAGTGCGTTTGCTGGCGCTGTCGTGAATCGAGAAAATTTCTAGAAAGGTTCAAAATAGTAATCCAGTTTTTGTATAATTGACCAGTTTAAGCTGAATAACTGGGTTGATGGATGCTCCGGGTTGATTTCGATTAGCGCTGGTGTTTACATAGCAAAAACAGGGTGGCTAACTGGAACGCCAACTTAGAACTCGTGGTCATTGCGACAGTATATGGGAATGGATATAAGAAAAAAGATCCGCGGATATAACTCGGCAACGTTATGAAATCTGCATGCATAAATCAAAACATTTCGCTTGAAAATCGCACATAGTGCCTGTATCTAGCAGTAAAGTAAAAAGTTGGGCTAGTTGGTATTTGTTCATGATGACTGAGGGGCGCAGAAAACGGCAGACAACGAAAAGAAGTACGGGACGACGCGCTACTAGCAACTGGAATATTTTTTCGGGAAAGACACATTTATAACGCAGTGAAACAAATTTAACCAACGAGTCGACCAAAGAAACCATATGCTCAGCACGCCTGCGTGAAGTAACTTTGTAGATAGGCTATCTCCCCTTCCTGCAGACTGATAGAGCGGTGACTGATGCAATCCGGCCCCTCCTCTGGATAAAGAGGGCTTCTATAATCTCCCTCTCCGCGGAGCCCTGTGCCTGTAGATTATAGTTTGTCTGCTCACATGCAGGCTTCAGCTACCCTGATCGCATCCCCTGCAATGCATCGCCAGATGCGTGAACGACCTTCCTATTAAAGAGCTGCTGTGCTCTCGCAAACGCACGTTGAAGCATCTACCAGTTTGCCCGATGTATGCCTTACCGCACGACAGTGGTATTCTATACACAACACCACGTGCGCAAGGAACGAACTGCCTCACGTGCTCAATGGCATGCTCTATTTCACACTGCTTTTGCCTACCTATCTTCTTACCAACCGCTGCGCAGATGCGGCCCACCTTGTTTTCTGCGGAGAACACGAGATCCACCCCATACCTCGAAGCCACTCTCTTAAGGCCGTGCGAAAGCCAGTGGACATACGGGATTTTTGAGACTCTTTTTCTTTCCTGCGGGACATTCTTGGCTGGAACTGTCCCAGGCCGTTGCTTAATGGACTCTTATTTTTTCGCAAGCAGCAGCTATAGCATGATCAGGAACGCGGCTTCTCTTAGTCTTTCCACCTGCGCGAAAAAAACTTGTCTCCATAAGATGTGGGCATGACCTGTCCAACGCCGATCTTAGGCAAGTCAGCGTAATACCATTTTTTTACCAGGCGAGAGTGCCCAGAGCTGTAATCAAGAAGCGGCTTCGTCGTCCTAGGGGAAAACATCCAACACACGTGTTTTTGTTGGAATGACAGCTGCAAATCCAGAAAACGCAGCTGTCCATTCTTCGGCACTTCCCACGTGAAGGTCAAGCACCGCCCCTTGTTACCAAACACACTGAGCACTTTATGAACCCTGCTATCACAGCTCGCTGAATTATTCAATCAAGTAGTCGTCTACATATCTGTACACTTCTGGACCAAACCATCAAGGCCAGTTACAAGATCTTTATCAACTCTGGAGGGCAAGAACATTGTCCAGAGATAAGGGGTCTGTATTGGATCGAAAGTGGCTCCAGTACTGAGCAACATTTTTTTGGCCAAAGTTGATAAAGATCTGATAAAGCACGTAAGGCAGTTCATTCCTTGCGCACGTGGTGTTGTGTATAGAATACCACTGTCGTGCGGTAAGGCATACATCGGGCAAACTGGTAGATGCCTCAACGTGCGTTTGCGAGAGCACAGCAGCTCTTTAATAGGAAGGTCGTTCACGCATCTGGATGCATTGCAGGGGATGCGATCAGGGTAGCTGCAAGCCTGCATGTGAGCAGACAACTATAATCTACAGGCACAGGGGCTCCGCGGAAAGGGAGATTATAGAAGCCCTCTTATCCAGAGGGAGGGGCCGGATTGCATCAGTCACCGCTCTATCAGTCTGCAGGAAGGGGAGATAGCCTATCTACAACGTTACTTTACGCAGGCATGCTGAGCATATGGTTTTTTGGTCGACTCGTTGGGTTAAATTTGTTTCACTGCGTTATAATATGGCTTTCCTGAATAAAAATATTCCAGTTGCTAGTAGCGCGTCATCCCGTGTACTTCTTTTCGTTGTGTGCCGTTTTCTCGCGCCCCTCAGTCATCATGACTATATCTAGCAAAAGCTGCTAACAGCAGTTTGACCTCATTTTTATTTTTATTCTTCAAAATCCAAAACGCAAATTATGACACCAAAGAAAAAAAAGAAGAGGAAGACAACACGAGCATCCCTCTCCGTTTTGTGGTATCTCAATCAGCGCATTTGGTTTTTGAAGCTATGTTTCGCTAATGATCCCTCAAGAGGTACTTCAAAGCTATTAATGCCAAGTTAGCCTGATATAAAGGCTTGTTTATTCGCACGCGAACTTCTATTTGCAGCTTCGTGATGCCCTATAGCATAAAGTGACAATTAGTCCGAAAATGATCAAGCGTTACGTGCAGGCAGAGCACGGTTACTCCACACCTCTAGCGCAAAACCTATTAACGTGTCAGTCACCTCTAACCAGTGACGGTGTTCGGTTGAAGCCCTAAAGGGACTATGCAGGAATCGAGAAAAGTAGGAACGTCACGAACACACGCGTCACATGACAGACACCCTCAGTCAAAACAATGCCAGCAATAAATGACTTGGGCAATTTGACAACGCGCAATCATGTACCATATTCACAATACTAATCACTGCTTTGATTGGTTAGCCAGATCACGGACAAGGAAAATATCTGAAGAAGTGTACTGACGGCAAACGCTTCCGCGAACGCGCAAACTGTCCTACCAAGCGCGGAAGATCAATGCCCTTCTGCTTACGGCGGCGCCTTTGGTGGCCACTTTTGCCCCTATATGAAAGTTTCGCGGGAGTTTCATGACCAGTAAAAAGTATTGAGGGACCATGGTGATACCTAAGAGTGTCACGGACGTTCGGGAACGATAGAAATGAAGGGATAAGCTGCACAGGACGTTCATTCTGCAGAGGTCCACAAAGACATCCTAAATTTTGCTCCAGTGTGGAAGTTAAGAACAACGACTGCCGAAGCCTTCACATTTCGCAAGGCAGATGTGTACACCTGCGGCTAGCGCATGCAGTGCGAGAAACTTTAGCGTGGCAGGATATGTGATACAACGGTGGATGGCGTGCTCAAAGCCGGAATCTCTAGATAAGTTGATTTTTTGCACGATAACACTTGAAGAAATAAACTATAAAATACGCCACAAAAGACTTATGGACTGTATATAGTAGCAGTGGGATGAAATATGAAAAGAATGCTAACACAAATACTTTTTTCGTCCTTTCGGCTGCCTATACGTATTTCTAAAAGTACACGTGCTGCACGCGGTTCGTTATAGTTTTTATTCTTCCGCCATCTTGCTGCGGCAAGGTACTACCATGCTGAAGACGTGTTACACATCCAGAAGGGTGCATGATTGGCTTTGTCGTTAGAGCATGTTTTAGGTTCAGTAAAGAGTGCAATGAGAGCGTTGTGTTCTCTGTCTCCTCTGTTTTTACTGCACTTCCTATCAAAACTGAACTCATGCTGAAAATCACTTTCCTTGCTGCAATATCTGCTACAAAATGTTCTTGATGATCCCCAATGCACTAGCAAAAAAAGAAAAAAAAAAGTTATAGCACACCATTGTCGAACAAACGTTCATTGTACCCAGTATGTCCGCTCAACTCTTTCTACCATGAGCCCCTTTCACACGAAATTAACGTACGTAAAGTAGAATTGTTAGCAAAATATTCGCCACAAAGCGTACATATTTGCTACTTAAAACACTTTGCTGTAGATTCTATGTTCTGGCAACACCACCTATATTATTGGCTCGGCCACTGTCGGGCCTGATCTGCCGTCGGGGCGGCCCGGGCAGGGTAGGCGAAATTTTTCCTCGGGCTCGGGCCGGGCTCGTTCGCGTATTGAATCACCGGGCCGGGCTCGGGCGGCTAAACTTAAACGAGTTCCGGGCCCGGGTCGGAAATTACGGCCCGTGCATTGCTTTATTCTGACTCCATCCTCGGTCAGCATGAGGCCATCGCCCAGCCTCATACAAATGAAGAGAACACTGCGTTATTCTGGCGGACCTCGTGGACGTGGATGGTAGCTGAGAGTGTTCCAGGGGGGTTCTATCTTCACCTCCCTCACTTGACTTGCGTTTCATTGTGTATGTCGCCGTTAATTTGTAGATTAAGACTGTGAATCACATGTTGCACTTACCCGCATAAAATGAACTGGGTATGCACGTAAGTGCCACACGTGGCTGAGAGAAAGGATTTCATGACGTACGCGACAGGCGTTTTGCGTTATTCATGTCATGATCACTGAATCGTGTTAGTCATACACTGAACCCCTGCTATACCAGTTTTGGATATTACAAGGTATGGAGATGACCAGGAGAGGCGCCGAGACTAGGCGGACAGAGACAGACAGACAGACAGACAGACAGACAGGACAGACAGACAGAAAGACAGAAAGACAGACAGAAAGACAGACAGACAGACAGACAGACAGACAGACAGACAGACAGACAGACAGACAGACAGACAGACAGACAGACAGACAGACAGACAGACAGACAATCCGCGTCAGACAGACAGACAGACAGACAGACAGACAGACAGACAGACAGACAGACAGACAGACAGACAGACAGATAGATAGATACACGGAGGAAGGAAAGAACAGAGGAGAGGGCATGCCCAGCCGGCGCGCTGACAGAAAAGTGTGGAGGAAATGACGTCATGGCGGCCATATCTACAGGGCACAATGGCGGCGTTGCTATGGTTACGTGGCGCGACGTGTGGTGCAGTGTAGCTGGCTTAACGGCGGCGGCTTGAACGCTTTCATGAATCTCGTACCGAACCGTGGCGGATATCCCTTTTTTGTGCCGCGTTGTTCGCTACGCCGTGTTCAACCGATGGTTATTGTACCGAGCAACGTTTACAAATCCTGTTGGTAGCCACGGGGCCTCAACAGTGCGTGGAACGAGCGGGTATTCACGTACCGTGCAGCGGATAAAGCAGATGACGTACGTATTTGGAGCACATTTCCCTGGAGAGTGGCGGCCTTGTTCAGTAAGTTAAAGTAATTGCTCAAGCCATCATGAAAATACGTGTTTGTGCTCGTAAACTTCCGTTGGTTTAGCCATGGGTCTGTGTGCCAGAATGTATGAAGTACGTACATACATACATACGTACGTACGTGAAGTAACAGCTCTGTCGGTCATCACCAATTCTTAAGTGCCGTGAGATAACGCGGATTTTATTCGTACTCTATTGCCGCGTCAAGCTCGCATTGTGGCTGATAGCCCGAACAAAGAAAAACAAAGCAGCAGCATAAAACTTAAGCGTTTAAAATAATGGTTGCGGCTTAGCTAGGCTAGGTTCGGTTATGCAAGCGAACGCTTGTTTACTTGGTTCTTGTTTACCTTTGTAGCCGAAGCACAGTTTGACAACCGAACGATATGGCTAGTCGAACGTTCCGTACTGCGTGCACTCACTACAGTCGTTTCGTCACTTACGGAAGCCGTCGCCGCAGTCGACGCGAGAAACGCCAGGCCCCTAATCTGCCTAAACCGCCAACAGACGCTCGCGCGCTCCTCTGCTAGCAGATGCGCGCGCTCCTTGCTGTTTCACCTCGGACGCTGAAGAAGGGCATTCAAGGGTAGACAGACGAGCCGACGAACGCTGTAGGCTCGTGCGCAACTGCAACGCACGAAATGATTTCGCCAGCGGTATCGCGCTGGCCCAGCGTGTTGAATTCCGTTCAGTTGGTTTCGGATCGCCACGGCACGCGCGCCGTGTGGCCCACGTGCTTTTTGAGAGGGAGAGAGCGACGCGCCTTCCACTGCGCTGTTTGCACGTAAACAAGAGAGGAGGATCTGCCCAGTCAATATGGCTGACTTCCGGCTTCACCGAGGCTTCACCGAGAGTGACGTCAGGGCCCCTCCTCTGTTCTTTCCTTCCTCCGTGGATAGATAGATAGATAGATAGATAGATAGATAGATAGATAGATAGATAGATAGATAGATAGATAGATAGATAGATAGATAGATAGATAGATAGATAGATAGATAGATAGAAACGGCCAAATTGCATGAAGTGCGCTAAGAAATGCTTCGCAATTAAAAGTGTTCAAAGCCTCTTTAAACTGTTAAAGCTTTCCTCGTTTATCCTAAAGAACAATCATGACGAAAGTCGCCTGGGAAGATGAGATCTTCCACCTGGGGACTCCACTCCGGGCAGTGAAAAGAGGTAAAGCGGTCACCGTCAGACACCTCCTGACGTGAAACTATTAGAGAAAAATAAAATCAATTTTCACAGAATAAAGTTGTACTTCTCTCTCGCTTGAAGACTAAAACAACGCTTCTAGGTGAAGCTGTTTTGCTGCTCTTGATGCCACTAGGAAAGCGGTCGCTTCTGCAGCTACGCAGTAAAAAAGGCTTCGCATTATATACCTCTGCGCAAGGACTCAACTTAGCATCGAACATGGATGAAATAGCGACTATGACAACATCCTTACAGCCATCGTGCCTTGAATAATTCAACAGCGTTATCTAAAGCTTCTCTCTGTCACGATGCACACAAAATATCAGACCTGATATCCGTCTTCCATTTGCTGAACCAAGCATACTTGCTGCGCCCCAAGTAATAGGCCTTCTTGGGAACCTGAAAAGAGAAATGGTAACACGCGATGTACTCGACAGACGTTTCGACATCACAAAACAGATGTACACATCGGTCCGCGGTGAGAGCGGACACGCGTGGGTGTGGCTCACACTAGTGCCATGCACAGGAAGTGGCGAAGGCGATCTTTATCCGCGAAACGGCGGAGGGGCGGCACATGCCCCGCGTCGCCGGCTACTGAGACACCCCTTCACGTACCTCGCGCGCTGCCACTGCTCTACCGCGCAATGGCATGGGTTCCGTGCTACTGCTCGGCAGGTATCTACAGTACTCAATGTACATGTAAACTGGTTGGGAAACATCCCTAGAAGATCATGCGTCAAGCAGTTGGCGGCTAGTTGCCACCGTCGCCATCTACGTATCGCGGGGACGGAAAGGGGAGAGGGGTAGAGGACATGGGGAATGGTGAGGGGGAGTGGAGAGGAGGTGTGTGGAGAGGGTATGCGCATACGCAGTAAGGGTGGTCCCGCCGCACCACCACCACCACCACCGGATTGAGCTCCGCCTTAAGATACTTCGCATCTAATATCGTCCCTGAACTGCAGTTTGTATGCGCTTCTATGAGACAGCGCCATCTATTGCATTATACGGGAGATACTGCCGTTTACTGTCGGCTGCCGGGAGATACGCCGGACAACGGAGACGTGACAAGGTTAGACTAAGAGGAGCTACGCCCCTAAAAGAAACAGCAACGAAACGACCCGTTGCTACGACCATCCCATTCGGAGCGCTTCCAATAGAAGTTTAATTTCGTCAACGATTTAACACACCGCGAGGTGATGGCTTTAGCCCAAGCCTTGCTTATAGCACCCACCCATGTCGAAAAATAGCTCTCTGACGCTCCCCTAGCTGTCGCAACGCGTTCCGCGCTCGCCCTGTGAGAATTGACGGCCGGGATAGAGGGAAGACACGACGCGCGTAGCGTTTCTCTTCGCCTTGCACAAAGCTTTAAAGGGCCCCTCACCAGGCCACATAGCAAATTTTAGTTAGACGCTGGAAGTTGTGTGCCGAATGAAGAGCAGTATGCCGCAAGAATTTTTCAAATCGGTTCGTTACGAGCTGAGAAAAACAATAATTTGTAGCGGCGCGAAACCATGATGCGAGGAGGCGTTTCAAACCCTTGCCACTCGCCCCGTGTAGCCTTAGCAAGCCACATCCCTTCCCTGCCCTCTTCACTTGACACATACGCATGAACACGTCATGCGCATGCATGGTCACGTGCGCATGACGTGCCCGAACCAGCCCGAGCACGCGAGCGGCGTTGCACGGCCGCTACCTTTCTTTTTATGTAGCGGCCGTGGGCGTTTTGTCGGCGTTCTCTGCGGTGTACTGCCTGTTTCTGCGGGACGGGCATGAAAGTTGCGACATTTTGTACGGGCACGAGAGTGGCGGTATCGTGAGCCAGTGCCGCATTAACGTTTACTTGCGCGGTAGAATAAATGAACATAATGAGTGCTCGAACGCGCCAGAACATTACTTTCGTTTCCAGGGCTGGCGTCTGCTCGATGCGCTAACCGCGGGGACACGAACGCATGGGAAAGGGAGGCACATTAGCCCGCATCTCGCTGCAATTCACGAAAAAAAAATGAAAAAGACGCACACATACCCTTTGTGTGTCTCATTATTTCTCTCAAGATATATTAATCTATTCAAGCAACAAATTACACAAACTACACATGTCGTGTCAAATAATTATCGCAGTGTCACGTGCTACTGTTGGCGACGTCAGAGCACAGTCGTTTACGTAGAGGAGCGGCATCACAGCACTACCATCTACGTAGGGCCATTTTCTCATGTACGTCATCCCCTCATTCTCTAAAGCACGCGCCCGCGAGAGGAAGGGCAAGCAGCGTTCACCTTGAAATTTGACCCATTTCCGCGGCGCGTAGCGTTGCAAATTTTGGCAGACGTGATCGTTAACGCCCAGTGTATACATTGCGCTCGTTAGCTCAAAATTGTCAAATCTGGTGAAGGGCCCTTTAAAGGGGTGTACAGGTGTGGACAAAAGTTCCCAGGCAGCAACGCCCGGCCGAGGAGCAGCAGCTGGCTGCTATCGGGGCGCTGTCATCGCAATCACCCCTTGGCGCACGCTGGCGTCGAGCGTGTGCGTGAAGGGGGGGGGGGGGGTGTTGCATCCCTCTTCCTTTCTTGCTCTCCTTGATAAGGAAGCGACGTATAAACTTGGTGGGTCATGTTCCCTCACTGTCCGCTCTTCGTTGTTTTACTACTCTGCAGCGTGTAGCGAGGCGGCATTCTTCCGGAAAACTGACGCATCATGATTGCGGCCACCATTTAGCTAGACACCATATACTATACCGTGGTTTTCGGCTTCCTGGAAAACAATACCGTGCGTTTAACTTTCCATTCACATTGCGGTGGTTCTATCAGCCGTCTGCGCAGTCCAATTCGCTGCATACGAGCATGGCCGGAGCCCGAAATGTATTTAGAAGAGCTTGTATTGGGGCTAGTTGGAACATCTTAGTGGAATAAGCAGCGCTGCACGGTAGTAGTTTATGCCTAGCTTTCTTATGAAGGAGAGCACCAAAGAGAGAGGGATACCCCCCCTCCACGCACACGCTGGACGCCAGCGTGCGCCAAGGCATGATTGCGATGGTAGCGCCCCGATAGTAGCGAGCTGCTGCTCCACGGCCGGGCGTTGCGGCCTGGGCACTTTTGACCACCCCTGTACATCAAGTATCAGTGTTTATTATGTGCTTCTTGATGCCATCTTTGCACGGGCTTTGCCATATGTGGTGTCCATGTATATGTTAAGAACTTCAGCTACCGCAAAGGGTAAATCAGGATCATGGGCGTTAGTCGTCGGTACGGAGATGTGCCACTAGGCGTCAACGTGAGTGCGATGTGTCCACATCAAGCGGTGCTATATCTGCCAGAGAACAGTAGACATTGTACAAGCTATCATATACCAATGCACTCTAAACAATCAACTACTTCTGTGACGACACGCTTCACTTTCGTGTTATACCGATTCTATGACAGAGGGATCAGCCATCTTTTCAATTGCTGACCTTTTATACGATTTTCATAAATACGCAATTTTATTGCGTCATTATGCGTCGCCACTTGCGTGTGCGATAGAAAAGGAGAATAACCAAGAAATACTGGTGAAGAAAGCTTGTTTTATAAGACAAATAGTGTACTTGCAATATACACCAAAATACTTTGCAGATGAAGAAATTGTGATACAGTGGCTCACGAGCAAAATAGCACAATAGTTAGAGAACTCACATTGCCCAATCGAGGAATACCACTGGAGTGAGACAGCAGCCTTAAAAGTATCACTTTCAGTACAGCGTTTCTTCGCTAAGCGTGCCGCATTCACCGTCACGAAAGGCGATGGCAAGCTGGCCGTGCGCCTTCGAAACCAGTCTGCCGTCATAGAGGCGGTTATCTACACATTCTATGAGCTAGCTCAGCTTCTATGAAATGTCACGCCAATAAACAACACATAAGCAAATAACTTACGGAAGATACGCACGCAACCACCGCGAAAAAGTGAACGGTCACTCCATGACGCGACAATATGCCCAATTGGCCGAAGTAAACACTAGCCCACACAGCAGACTGCCTGCGCCCAGGTATACGGCGCTCGACCAAAAAAAATGAGGCAATAAACTATTCAGCCGAGTGTCACATAAACCGCAAAGTGAATTCTTAGTTTACTTCGGCATATATAAAATTAAGAGTATTTGAAAAAAAAGTTCTATAGAGTTTCTGGTTTTCGTTATTTGTCCCCTCCTTACCTAGTCGCGCTTCAATCGTACGGCGGGCGTTGATGTCTGTGGTAATAGGTTTTCGACCACTTTTCTGTCCAATCTTCGCGACCGATATAATTTGACGTTGCAGTACTCAGGAATTGAAATAGGACACTCGGACCGTGTGGCCGCCGGCACATGCAGCGCCGCTCGTGGGTGCTTATGGAACCAAGGTGTTGCATTGTGTTCCAGAGCGAGGGGAGCGCCCCTACGCAGCAGGATTGCTTCTTCCGGTCATCAACGAGCCGGCCTGCAGTTCAGCACACTGCTAGCGTGGCTGTGCAAGGCCTGCGCGCACCTCTTATATTGCGGCCCGACGAGGACGCTCTCGTTACACGCGCTTTGGCGATGCGGAATGTATGCCGTGCAAGTAACACACAGAATTCAGCTAAGAGATTGCGCCTTACATGCGCTCGTTTCCGATACATCGGCCGCTGCTTGCAACACGATGAAGATTCGTCGCGTCGAATTTGGGCGAAGGAAGCGGCAAAACACAGGCATTATTTTACTTCACGGTGATTTGTCACTGCGATTGATAACCGCGACGATAGCGGGCCCTGCACTTAAATGTTGGCAGAATACACTGCTTACATGCACGCTGCCAGGCGCAATGGCTTAGTCTTAATTGCACAGCATTCGTGGCGCATCGCCAAAGCATGTGTAACGACAGCGTCCTCTGGTCGCGCCGCAATATCGGAGGTACACACCGGCCAGCCATTTCAGTCAGCAAGCGAAAGCGCGCAAGCCTTCCAGCGCCATGCTCTCAGCGTGGATAACTACAGGCCGGCTCGCTGGCGACCGGAAGGAGCAATCATGCTGCGTAGATGTTCTCCTCCTCGCCGTACAGCACAATGCAACACCTTGGCTTCATGAGCACCCACGAGCGGCGCTGCATATACCGGCGGCCACGCACTGCATGTGTCCGATTCCAATGCGTGAATACTGTACATACGTGGCAGTGCGCTCCCGCGCGAGCAGTGTGAAAGGGTAGTGAACAGTGCAAAAATATCGACTGACACGTTTCTACTTCTCGCACTATATGCAAAACGGAGGTTAAAATATTCATTTCGCCTTTTCAGGAATAAATTTAATTCAATTCAATTCCATACCCAGGAATTCGGGACATCGCTTCTAGTTCACCGTTTTTCACACCACGTGGCGTACGGACCTTCAACGTTCAAAATTCGCGCGATGACGCTTGACGTAATCGCGCGGATTGAGAAAACCACAATACATAAAAAAAGCACGACGACGATATCCGCTACAACCAGCGAGCGCGAACCTCAGTCGCCGACAGATAACCGCAACGCATGCGACGAGCGGCCGGTTGGGCTGCCCGACTGTGAGTCAGCAGTTCTGTTGCACTGAAAGGGAACCTGTTGCACTGAAAATGGCCTCTTCAATATATTTCGTCCGATGATATTGTAGTTGGCTCCGACGGGTTTCTTAAAAGAAAGCAAGAACGCGTCCTTTAGCGCTGCTGTTTTTGTAATGTGAATAAACTAACTTCCAGAAAATAATGCAAGCTTAGGAGGGGGTGATGACGATTGCGGGTTTCCGAATGTGCAGTGTCTTGACGTCCCTAATTTTTGTTGGCCTCAATTTATAAAATCAATATCTTGCGCTATTATGTGAAGACGCCTGGCCGTGTTCACTACCACAGATATTTTTCTTGAAAGCTCAATAAGCAGCAGTAAGTAAAGGAAGAATGAATACCTTTGCATGCAGAATACTGTTCGATGATCTTAAAAAGAATGTTTTTAAAAAGTCGCTTTAGTTTTAACTGCGCGCTTTTTGTTTCTAAATAACATATCTATACGTCGGAAAGTGCATTGACTTACGCATGACATGCTACACAAGCCGCGTTTCCCTCTCTGCTAAGTGTTGGTGAAAGAGTAATGAAACAGATTAGATTCATATAAAGTATCGAGAAACCCGCCTTCTTGTTTGACTGCCTATGCTAGTCTGCAGAAATGTAGGAGGTCGCGGCTTGAAACCTGGCTCTTGCGGCCATCTTTATTCGGGACAGAACAGCGCGTTTTTATTTTTATATGGTAAAGTTCGCTAAAAGGCCCCTCGTCAGGACCCTTCTTATTTAAAAATTGTAGCGCTATATTAGACGAGGACAAGAGGAAAGGTACATGACAGGACGGGCGCTAACTCCAACTATTTTTATTGAAACAACCGCACAGCATTTTAGAGCAATAAATACAAGGCACGCATGCGCAATCATGAGGAACAGAGGAAGGGGTGGGATTCGTGCACGCTATCACTTTTTGTTTAGTACCTCAAATTCACTAGCACGCAATGATATAGATGTGGTGCTGACGCACATGTCGCCTTTCTGTGTGAAGAAAAACGCTTCTGATAGTTCGCGAGCTAATCTATCTTTACTTCTGCTTAGGATTCTTGTTTTCTCAAGCCGTGGTTCACAGTTTCTGCAAGCGCTGCAATGGGCGGGTAGATTCTGGAACGACGCTGACTCATCGCCTAGCGACCGTTCATGTTCTTTGGCGCGCTGGTTGATGCAGCGCCCAGTCTGACCTATGTAAACCTTGCCACATGAAAGGGGGATCTCGTAGACCACACCCGTGGCACACCGCACATACGGTTTGGCGTGTTTCGTTCCACAGCCGGCAATCACCTGGTTGCGGCTGCAGACCTTGGGGCAGATTTTGGCTAGCTTATGTGGAGCCGAGAAGACGATAGGGACACCGTACTTGTTGCCAAACCTTTTACAGCGAAAGCTGTTATGAGATCATTTCACCGGCCGTTTTAAATGCGAAGCATTTCTTAGCGAACCTCAGGCACTTTGGGCGTTTCTATCTACGTATCTATCTATCTATCTATCTATCTATCTGGCCGCCTACGTCTGGGCGCTCTCCCGGACGTCTCCATAGGTTGTAATATACCAAAATTTGCATAGCATAGGATGAGCGTATGACGAACTCGATTCACTGGTGACGACATAAATAACCCAAAATACCTGACGCGTACGTCATGAAACCCTTTCCCTCAGTCACGTGTGGCACATACCCGCATACCAGAGTTCATGTTATGCGGGTATGTGCCACAGGTGATAGCAGAGTCTCAATCAACCCAGTAACCGCGAACAGACACATTGCCACGGAAGGAAACTGATAATAATAGTAATTGCTGGGCCTCTATAGCTTTTCGCCTCCATCTAAATGCGACCGCTGCGGCTGGGATCGAACCCGCGACCTTCGCGTCAGCAGCCGAGCACCGTAACCACTACACCACAGAGGCGGACGCAAGGAAAGTTAGCGAGCTGACGAAAGAGCACCCCTGGAAGACGCTGGGCTACCATCCACACGTCCACGTGGTCCGCAACGTTGACCGCGTGAATTAAGCGGAAATCAGGGTCAATGCTTCCTACAATAACTCTGCCGAGAGGACCATGTCCTTCATGATTACCGGTAACTTCAGCATTGATTTATCAAAACCCAACCACGCCTGGTTCTTAGACGGCATGAAAGGGCTTCGATGTGGCCAGGGCATCACAAAACTTCGGTACACGTCCAGGACAGGATGCATCATAGATCATTTCTTCGTAAAAGCCATCCGCGGTTTCCACCAGCTCTACTATACCTCGCACTTCACTACACTTAGAGCGTCCGTAGCCGCGATAACGAACGGATCCAATAACAAGTCCTGTCCAGCTGCTGGTGCTGACTGATCATGGCGATGATGACCTTATTCAAGAACTGCCAAGAACCCCTTCCACACATGCACACGGGTTTGTGAAACGTGCGTGTGTTCTCCGTCATAACGAATAAGTATTAGCATAACAACTGTAACGCAACTCTAGCAACTGCAACTGTGACTGTAACGTACGTGCAGTGCGCCTGCGCGTACCACTCGGCTGTGTATATATCGCAGGAAAATTTTCTGAATAAAGCTTAGTTGCGAGTAGCGCCTGTCCTGTGCATGTGTGTTCCTTCATTGTCCCACTCGAATTCGCGCTATCCAGTGCTGAAGAATATAAGCACTACATACAAGCTTACTGCATCTGGTGTTGGTAACACCTATGTTGCTGTTGGCATCGTTAAGCAACTGCAAACTGATTATATAACACATGTGCGACTATTCAAAATATGTGTGTGCGTATACCATTTGGACACTTCTCTAGCGTCCTTCCGTAACGTTTCGCGCAATGTGAAAAATTTCGACACAGTCACCTTCCTGCACATGCTTCGCATAACATCGATTCCCACGGTACGTGGGGATCTGCCAAATTTTTACAGCGAAAGCTGTTATGAGATCATTTCACCGGCCGTTTTTGGCGCCGTAGTTGTCCGACGCCGCCGCCGCCGCCGCCGGTGTCCGTAACCACTATCGCTCGAAATAGGAAAAAAACGAAACAAGAAAAAAATTCCAGGATGGAACGAGGTTGGAACCTGGGCCCTCTGCGTGGGAGCCCAGTATTCAACCTCTGAGCCATGCCGGTGCTTGAAACTGCTTTCCAAAAAGGTCCTATACAGGCTCCATGTCGGGAAGGAACCACATTAGCATATGCAGTATAGGGTGATAGAAGAGTAAAATAAGCACCAAGCGTCGCACAACGCGAATTCTGTAACAAGGCATCACACAATGCGAATTGCGCAACGAGTAGGCTGTTGAATGCTTCCAAACCATTACAAAGGCCCCTGCTATAATTCTTCATCGTCATCAGGCACAGCATCAACTAAGTGCGCATAATATCTTACATGCGTTTAGCAGGTACGACGGCTCTCCGCAGAATGACGAAAAATGGCACAGTGCCCTGCTGCCCTACTTCTCAAAAATTGCATTAATTTATAGCGTAGTGGGTTCCTCGCAAGTGCACTTGTATTGGTTTCCAAGGAAGCCCATAAGCGCATAATCCATTTCCTCGGGGTCTCAGTAAAGTTCTTCGCCCCCCCCCCCCGTCTCTCTCCCACGTCAACGTATGTTATACAGCATGACGGGAGAGTGAAATGGCGATCAGGCGTCACCCAATGCAAATTACATAACAGGTGGGCCGTTTAAAGCTTCCAACCCATTACAAAGGGCTGAGCCATAATTCTTCATCGTCATCAGTCGTCGCGTCAACAAAGTGCACATAATGCCTTGCAGACGTGTAGCTGGTGCCTCGCTTCCCCGCAGAATGAAGAATGATGGCTTAGTAGGTGCTTCCCAAGTTCACAAAATTGTGATTTATGGAGTAGTGGGTACCTTTCTAGTGAACTTGTATTAGTAGCCCCAAGGGAGCTTAGAACGGGCTCTAGAAACGCCGCTCTTCCAGCTTTCGCTGTGACTATGCTGCGGTTTCAGAGCAGGCCTGGCGTTTTTTTGGCGCCGTAGTTGTCCGCCGCCGCCGCCGCCGGGGTCCGTAACCAGTATCGCTCGAAATAAGAAAAAAATTCCAGGATGGAACGAGGTTCCAACCTGGGCCCTCTGCGTGGTAGCCCAGTATTCAACCTCTGAGCCATGCTGGTGCTTGAAACTGCTTTGCAAAAAGGTCCTATACAGGCTTCATGTCGGGAAGGAACCACAGCATATGCAATATAGCGTGGTAGAAGAGTAAAATAAGAAGCAAGCGTCAAACAACGCGAATTCTGTAACCAGGCGTCACACAATGCGAATTGCGCAACGAGTAGGTTGTTTAATGCTTCCAACCCATTACAAAGGACTCTGCCATAATTCTTCATCGTCATCAGGCACAGCATCAACAAAGTGCGCGTAATGCCTTGCATGGGTTTAGCAGGTACCAACGCTCTCCGTATAATGACGAAAAATGGCACAGTACCTGCTGCCTTACTTCTAAAAAATTAGAATGATTTAGAGCGTAGTGGTTTCCTCGCAAGTGCACTTGTATTGGTTGCCAAGGAAGCCCATAAGCGCATGATCCATTTTCTCAGGGTCTCAGTAAAATTACAATGATTTATAGCGTAGTGGGTTCCTCGCAAGTGCACTTGTATTGGTTGCCAAGGAAGCCCATAAGCGCACGATCCATTTCCTCGGGGTCTCAGTAAAGTTCTGCGCACCCCCCCCCCCCGTCTCTCTCCCACGTCAACGTATGTTATACAGCATGACGGGAGAGGGCCATAGCGACCGGGCGTCACCCAATGCAAATTACATAACTCGTAGGCCGTTTAAAGATTCCAACCCATTACAAAGGGCTGGGCCATTATTCTTCATCGTCATCAGTCGTCGCGTCAACAAAGTGCACATAATGCCTTACAGACATGTCGCTGGTGCCTCGTTTTTCCGCAGAATGGCGAATAATGGCTTAGTAGGTGCTTCCTAACTTCACAAAATTTGTGATTTATGGCGTAGTGGGTACCTTTCTAGTGTACTTGTATTGTAGCCTTAAGAGTGCTTAACGGGCTCTAGAAACGCCGCTCTTCCAGCTTTCGCTGTGACTGTGCTGCGGTTTCAGCGCAGGCCTGGCGTTTTTTTAGATTGTGGTTGACCCTACGCATGTAGGGTATAACCACAGGATTGTCGTCCCTGCGTTCTGGTCTCCGCGGCTTCTTTGTCCTCCCCTTTCTGCAACAGTGACTCCGTCACATCTGTTAAGACGTGGTCAGGGAATCCTACGTTTCGCAGTCTGGCTACCTCACCCGAAAAGCTTGCTTGCATCATGTGAGGACTTCGAGCGAGAGGTTCGCAATTGCCCTCTTCACAGTTTTTGACTGGGCCGAATGAAACGATAAAAAATCTTCCTTAGCTCTCGGTCGATAGCTCCAGCACATACATCGTTCATCGTACTTGATGTAGAGGTCCAAGAATTGTAGGCTATTCTCTTTAGGAAGCTCGTATGTGAATCTGATCCCTTTGCCATGCTGTCCAAACATTTGTAAAGTGTCCATTTTTAAATAAGAATGTATCACCAACTAGCCCTGCAACGTGTTTTATCGTCAGGACCCGTTTAATATATTGCTTACGAGCTGAAATATATCATTTATTTGAGCAAGGGACGTGGAAAGGTCTCGAAAAGCCGTTTTATTTTTATTCTCTGTGTCGTGTGTTTACCGTAAGACAACGTAGCACCTCACCAGGCGATGTTTGGAGCAAGCTGAGCAAACTTTCACGAATGTTCTTTTTTTTTGTCAATAAGTTCGCTGTTCACTATTGCAAGAGTAGGAAGGCATTGAACTGCCCTGTTACCGTGCCGCCAGGAGGTAAACATTGCTGTCAACGCAGGCCTTGTCCGCCGCGGTGGAGCGGTGATTATGGTGCTCGGCCGCTGACCCGAAGGTCGCGGGTTCGATCCCGGCCGCGGGCGTCGCATTTCGATGGAGGCAAAATACTAGATTCCCGTGTGTTGTGGGATATCAGTGCACGTTAAAGAACACCAGATGGTCGAAATTTCCGGAGCCCTTCACTATGGCGCCTCTCATAATCATATCGGGGTTTTGGGACGTTGAACCCCAGATGTTATTATTAACGCTGGCCTTATACCTTCGCCAAGGTGATGCAGGGAAAGAACTCTGCAAGCGGAGTCTTTTCCCTGCCTTCCCTTACGTATCGTAGGCGATGTGCCCTGTTTTGCTTACATGGCGAGCCCCACCTTCTTTCTGTTTTTCTTCGCGGCGCCTTTAGAGTGACCGCATTGAGCGTCTCGCAATGGGAGGTTAACTGAAGTCACGTGCTGTAATCAATGCCGCTAAAAGCAGTGTGCTGTAGTGCGCGACTCAGATCTCGCAGGAAGTTTGGCCCCCTCTGAGATGCACGGACTACCTTTTATTATTTTCATACTTGGTAGACGCGATGTTCACCTGCTAATCTACTGACCACGAATTGGTCAGAAATCTTGGATGATGAAATTTTTCGGTTTCCTCGCATTCCTCATTGTCATCGTCTCAATCATACAATAATGTCAATAAACACTTCGCACCGTCAGATGGCGCTAAGTAGCTATCATTCATTAAGGCGAGAGCGTTGTATGGCTCGTGATTTTAAAAAACATGGCTGATCCCTCCGTCATAGGAATCGGTATTACACGAAAGTTAAACGTGTCTTCACAGAAGTAGTGCTTATTGCGTAGTGATATATGAGAGCTTGTACAATGTCTATTCGTGTTTGGCAGCTATAGCACCGTTTGACGTGGATGCACCCATGTTGACAGCACGTCTCTATCGCGACGACTAACGCCCATGATCATGATTAAACCGTTGTGGTAGCTGACGGTGTGAACATATATTTGGACACAGCGAATCGTGAATCCCGCGTAAGGATGATATCAACAAGCTCATAATCAACACTGCTACGCGGTATGCGCTTCTTCAAAGCGTCGTCAATTAAGGAGAGAAACGGCACGGTGTGCGCTTTCTAGTAATGGGTAGCCGACGCCTGTGCTCATGCATACATAACACACACTGCGCTTCAGCAACACGGGAGGTAGAGGTTCGTAGCCTGAGCCGCAAACGCGTGCGTCCCGCTAGCCTCTGTCTCGCAGGCGCGGCTCTCGCTCCACCAAGGCACGACATTCGCCCGTCGAAATCGCGTCCTTTCTGCAACGCATATTGCAGCAGTTTTGTTAGTCGGTGCTCTCGCAGTTGAAGCAGTCGGCCGCGGAGAAATCCCGTTCGCGCACGTGGAAGCTGCGCTATAAGCTGCACTACTCCGATGAGCCGACGCACGCTAACACGAAGCCAAAGGCAAAGAACGTAACTGCGTCAAGGGTGCCTCGGCGACGCCAGCGCGGCCAGTCTACCTCTCTGGTATCGAGACGCTTTAACCATTACCTCCGATATCGCGTGCAATCTCGGAGGAAGCGCTAGTAAGTGTCGAGTGTGAAGCATTACTTCTTTTCACACCTCACAGACGGCGGCACCGCCCCGCTGCGCCCGCCGCGAAAGAGAATGTGTGAAGATATAAGGCGCGTTCGTGCCGTGTCCAGCATCTCCCGAATTAGCTTACGCGGTAGGGCGTCGGGCGCTTGCCGTCGCGGCCGCAACATCGTGGGTTCGATTCGCAGCGGGGTATCTTTTTCTTGGTTTTTTTCTTTCTCACCCGTTGGCGTCCATTTTATCAACGCCATATCCGTGACGGATGTACTTGGTGGACCCCGGCATAAAACACTTTCGTGTTAAAAAGATTACAGCATATTCACGGGTGAATGATGAAGAGCTTGGGCGAAGCTCCTGAAGCAATCATGGTCTCGGGATCGGCTTCTCGTTGAGCCCGTTTCGCAGCGGCGTCCTTAGCGCGCACCGTCTCGGGATCCAGCTGGCTGCCGCCAAGCGAGTGCCCGCTGCTGCGCATGGTTCATGCTCCACCAACGATCCGACACGCACGGCGACGATCCAGGAGAACGAGAGAGGCGCTCACTTCCCGCGCATCCCCGCGAAGCCCGCGCAGCAGCAAATCGGAGAGGATGGATGGATGGATGCTATGAGCGTCCCCTTTATAACGGGGCGGTGACATGTCTGCCACCAGGCTCGAAGAAAAAAAAAACGCTTCCTTGTTTCATGTTGGCCTAATACCTTATCTACATTGATTAAATCTATGTTATTATACCAAAAAATATAAATTCACGGTCTATCTCTCTGCCTCTTAAGGCAAAATGACCTTATTTTTCCCCCATTATTTATTTTTGTTCTTTATCTCTACTTTTCTGCCACCAATACTCTAACCGTCTCTTACTTATTTCTATCGCGGACGTGTTCAGCTTTCCATTGTTGTCCCTAAAACCCAAGGCTTCATGTAGACTCGTGCCCAGACGTATACCTGGGTGAATATCGCCCAGGCAGGTGACCTGGGCGCACTTCTAGCGCCATCTAGTGTCGATTCACACAAGCGCCATATTGCATACAATTCTATTGGACCAACGCCATCTAGGAAATGAGACGAGAAATGGTGATGACGACACAGATTGTATACAGCGCCATCTAGAAAAATTACACCATCTCCCGCTAAAGGGGACCATGAGGCGAAGCGAAGCCGGAGCACTTGCACGATCGCGTTCCGTTGGCGTTCGTTGGGCATGCTACCGACCTCGCGTCGTAGAACGCGAAGAGGGACGCTACGCGCGTCGTATCTTCCATCTAGCCTGACCGTTAATTCTCACAGGGCGAGCGGGGAACGCGGTCGACAGGCGGGCGAGAGGGGGCAGCGTAGGAGAGAAGAGAAGGGGAGGGGACGCGCATGCGCTCGAGCTCATCGCGGCGTTGCGCAGGAGAGAATTTCGGCATGTCTAGCCCGCGTTTCAGAGGAAGAGTGGAAGGGGAAGTGGAGAGGGGTATGGGAGAGGGGAAGAGGAGAGGGCAGGAGAAGATGGCAAGGGGGACGGTGAGTGGAGACGGAAAGGGGAGAGGGGTAGAGGACATGGGGAATGGTGAGGGGGAGTGGAGAGGAGGTGTGTGGAGAGGGTATGCGCATACGCAGTAAGGGTGGTCCCGCCGCACACCACCACCACCACCGCCGGATTGAGCTCCGCCTTAAGATACTCCGCATCTAATATCGTCCCTGAACTGCAGTTTGTATGCGCTTCTATGAGACAGCGCCATCTATTGCATTATACGGGAGATACTGCCGTTTACTGTCGGCTGCCGGGAGATACGCCGGACAACGGAGACGTGACAAGGTTAGACTAAGAGGAGCTACGCCCCTAAAATCCGGCTTGCGGCGCGAACACACAATTGGTACCAAAACTCGAGTGGGCAGATACCCGGAGGCTGTGCAACAACGGGCGAGGTTGAAAATGCTTCAGGGTGAGGGTGGGACGACCAATGCAATTGACTAATGACGATAAACTATTTTAATAAATAATATAAAGAGCATAGGCTACTGTGGCCTCCTTAGCGTCAGCTAAATAAATTTTATTACAGCGCCACCGACATAATGTCTATCCCCCGTGGGAGCGATTGGCAGATAAAGTGTGGCGCTGTTAAGCGCGAGGTAGTAAAGTCCCTCTATCTTTCAAAAGTAGCGAAAGGCCTTGATCCAGCCGCCGCGCCCTGCGATAGGTCGGTTGGCGACACGTGACCTTTTCGCCTTCGCGCCCCGCCCAAAGGGTCCAGCGGTGGCAGCGCTGCGCCGGCGATAGGTACGGATCAAGCGTGGAGTGGGGCGATTTTAGCAAGTAGAGAGTACTTCACGCGCCTCTGCCGCATTGTTGTTGCAAACTAGGAGCGTTTATGTACCTATAGTTGAGTGGACGCAGGAATTCCGCGTTTGAATTTAATATTTGGAGTGTGACGTGCTAGTATGTCGGGTCTCTATGCCTTCGGTTGCCTCCCCGCGGAGGACAGAAAAAAGCTTTTCTTTTTTTTAGGGGCGTAGCTCCTCTTAGTCTAACCTTGTCACGTCTCCGTTGTCCGGCGTATCTCCCGGCAGCCGGCAGTAGACGGCAGTATCTGTCCGGTGGTGGTGGTGGTGGTGTGCGGCGTGACCACCCTTACTGCGCATGCGCATACCCTCTCCACACACCTCCTCTCCACTCCCCCTCACCATTGCCCATGTCCTCTACCCCTCTCCCCTCCCCCTCTCCCCTCTCCCATAACCCTCTCCACTTCCCCTCTCCCCTCCCCTTTCCACTCTTCCTCTGAAACGCGTGCTAGACATGCCGAAATTCTCTCCTGCGCAACGCCGCGATGAGCTCGAGCGCATGCGCGTCCCCTCCCCTTCTCTCTCCTCTCCTACGTTGCCCCCCTCTCGCCCGCCTATCGACCGCGTTCCCCGCTCGCCCTGTGAGAATTAACGGCCAGGCTAGATGGAAGATACGACGCGCGTAGCGTCCCTCTTCGCGTTCCACGACGCGAGGTCGGTAGCATGCCCAACGAACGCCAACTGAACGCGATCGTGCAAGTGCTCCGGCTTCGCATCGCCTCATGGTCGCATCGCCCCCCCCCCCTATCTTGCCTCGCGACGCCGACGCAGGCAGCGTCGCGAGGCAGCGTCGCGGCAGCGTCTTGATTGAAAAAACCGACCGCTCGCGCTGCACAACCGTTCACTGACCACCCCGTATATATAGGCACTGGATTTTGACCTCCAAGGTAGTGCGTGTGTGAGATTTCTCCTGTGCGTGATTAAACAATGAAAATTCACAGCGTACATGTAAAATTAAAGTGCGCTGCAAGTCGTCATAACTCATCGAACCTTTAGTATAAACGCGCCCGATCTCACGTCGGTGATGATGTACTGGGCAGAATTCACGGAAGATTCACGGTTTACCGATGAACCTCCGCAGCTTCGCCCACTCATCATAATTCACTCCGTGGATATGGTGTGATTTTTTTTTCCTTCCTCGCGGTGACAAAAATATATGCTGAAGTAAGGCCCAAGAAAATTAGTCGCAAGGAAATTTGTGCCCACAGAAAACACCCGGATATGCGAAGTAAGTGATTTTGTAATGGTTATAACTTCAAGCAGCCTTTCGCCTGGCCGGCGTGCTTTTGTTCGTGCATATGCATGAGCATTATCTCAGCAACGCTATTATTGCTTCGGCATTCTTTATGCCGTAGATTTTTGCGCAGTAGTCAATGGAGAGTCACGCCCCGTATCTCTAACATTAAATTGCTCGGAAACCAATAAAGCTGCCTTTGTTTTTCTCACCGAGGTGGCTTCAACACTACAAGCTCACAGGGAAATCTTGAAAGGTACTCAAGTTGCTGATATTCCTCAAATGCAGTGCAACTGAATTTGAGGAATATCAGCCCTTCTCCTAAGAAAGGAATGCATGAGGAATATCCCCTCTTCTCCTAAGTAAACCTCTTAGAGTATAAACAAAATAAGCTTAGTTAAAAATACCGTGTAACCGTGGGAAGACTTCCGAACACTGACAAACACAGTCAAACCAATAATAGCGCGTATTTTGCGCTAGGCAATACAAGAGGGCTAGGTGCCCGATGAAGTTTCCGAAAGTAGCAGTACGCTGACTACCTGCCTATTTTATTCGAGCTAGAAAACAAGCACTTTTAACTCATCCAAACACCACCTGTTCTTCAAGTTGCGCTGAATGTCAAAATATGCAAAGAAAAAAAATAAATGCCCTGCATTACTGCTGCTGTGGGGAACCCGCTCGGAATCTGCTTCGGAAACGCACGCGTTTTATTTCAATATTCAACGTGCTCCTGTGCTCGTTAAAGTTATTGTCCCTGTAGTTTGATAACTGATGAGCAACTTAAGCCACAAATATTAATAATTTAGCGGTTCAAGCGAGCTCTGAGTTCGGTTTCAGGCGCCCGCAATATGCACGGGAGTGAGCGGCGCGTCGTCTGCTATCGCTGCTCCTTGGACCCCTCGAGAGGGCGCGCGTGTAGTTGTCGCTACCTTTATAAATATAGGGACCTTACGAGGTAGCGGGTTCGACTGCCTGCCATGGCGGCCGCATTGCTTTGATGTAGGACACCCGCTTGCTTTAATGTAGGTGTACGTTCAAGAACCCCAGGTGTTTAAACCTATTACAGAATTCCCCACTGCGGCTTGCCTCATAATGACAATGTGGTTATGGCACGTAAAATCCTTTAAATTATTATTATTTACATAGGCCGCTAGGGGACAACAGAAATAATACGTGAAAAACAACCCCGTACACATGCTTCATCATTAACGCGATAGTGTCACATACTGAGTTTTGCCTAAATTAATGTTATGCATGTTCTATCATCTACTTATTTTAATAATCCGCAAGTAGCCACGTGAATGCGCACGTGGATACTTCGGAATTACAGATGCTCTTGTCGCAGGATAAAAAAAACATATATAAAAAGAGAAGGTTATGATATTCCTTTAGCTTTACTTGCTTTGCTCGCTAGGCCGTGTTCTGGCGCTGTTGTCGCTTGCTAAAAGCTACACCGCAGTGTGTATTTTCGCGGGGTACAAGTCAAGAAATGGCTTCTCCTGGTCTTTGTATTTTTTTTCGGTCATATTGCAAGATGAGAAATCCAAAACACGACGCCTAAGACGAGTGCGGTTTAAACCAATGCACTACGGAGAAAACATTCAACCACGTTGAATATAAAGGCTTCGAGCTTTCATTTTTGGTAATTCAATTTACATAAACCAACACTCTGCCAGTACCATGTGTTAATAATAGTAATAATAATAATAATAATAATAATAATAATAATAATAATAATAATAATAATAATAATAATAATAATAATAATAATAAATAATAATTGTTGGGGTTTGGCGTCCCAAAACCGCGATATGATTATGAGGGACGCCGTCGTGGAGGGCTCCGGAATTATTGACCACCTGAGGTTCTTTAAAGGGCCCCTCACCAGGCCACATAGCAAATTTTAGTTAGACGCTGGAAGTTGTTGTGTGCCGAATGAAGAGCAGTATGCCGCAAGAATTTTTCAAATCGGTTCATTACGAGTTAAGAAAAACAATAATTTGTAGCGGCACGAAACCATGATGCGAGAAGGCGAGTTTCAAACTCTTGCCACTCGCCCCATGTAGCCTTAGCAAGCCAAATCCCTTCCCTGCCCTCATCACTTGACACATACGCATGAACACGTCATGCGCATGCATGGTCACGTGCGCATGACGTGCCCGAGCCAATCCGAGCACGCGAGCGGCGTTGCACAGCCGCTACCTTTTTTTTATGTAGCGGCCGTGGGCGTTGTGTCGGCGTTCTCTGTGGTGTACTGCCTGTTTCTGCGGGACGGCCATGAAAGTTGAGAAATTTGTACGGGCACGAGAGTGGCGGTATCATGAGCCAGTGCCGCATTAACGTTTACTTGGACGCGGTAGAATAAATGAGCATAATGAGTGCTCCAACGCGCCAGAACATTACTTTCGTTTCCAGGGCTGGCGTCTGCTCGATGCGCTAACCGCGGGGACACGAACGCATGGGTATGGCATCGGAAAGGGAGGCACATTAGCCCCGCATCTCGCTGCAATTCACGAAAAAAAAATGAAAAAGACGCACACATTCCATTTGTGTGTCTCATTATTTCTTTTAAGTTTTATTAATCTATTCAAGCAACAAATTACACAAACTACACAGGTCGTGTCAAATAATTATCGCAGTGTCACGTGCTACTGTTGGCGACGTCAGAGCACAGTCGTCTACGTAGAGGAGCGACGTCACAGCACTACCATCTACGTAGGGACATTTTCTCATGTACGTCATCCCCTCATTCTCTAAAGCGCGCGCCCGCGAGAGGAAGGGCAAGCAGCGTTCAGCTTGAAATTTGCAACGCGTAGCGTTGCAAATTTTGGCAGACGTGATCGTGAACGCCAAGTGTATGCATTGCGCTCGTTAGCTCAAAATTGTAAAACCTGGTGAGGGGCCCTTTAAGGTGCACCTAAACCTAAGATTTATTCCAGTATTTTTAAATATGGTTCATCGACGCCCTGATTCCGTAGGGCCTGCGTAACTGCTTATGCTCGACCGAATCAAATGCCTTCTCGTAGTCTATGAAGGCTATATATAGGGTTTGGTTATATTCCGCGCATTTCTCCATCGCCTCAATGACAGTGTCAGTATGGTCTATTGTCGAGTAGCCTGTACGGAATCCTGCTTGGTACTTTGGTTGACTGAATTCTAATGTTGTTCTAATTGTATTAGCTACTATCTTTGTAAGCAGCTTGTAGACAACGGACAGTAAGCTGATCGGTCTGCAATTTTTCAAGTCCTTGACGTCCCCTTTTTTATGGATTAAGATGATCTTAGTATTCTTCCAAGATTCTGATACCCTCACTGTTAAGAGACATTTAGTATACAGGGTGGCCAGTTTTTATAACACAGTCTGTCCACACTTTCAACAGATCTGATGTTACGTGATCATCACCAGGGGCTTCGCCTCTTTTTCCCTCCAAGGCTTTCTTTATTTCCGCTGTCGTTACCGCTGGGATGTCCGATTCCTCTGGGCTACTACTACCTCTTACATTATCTTCCTGGTTGCCCCGGCTACTGTACAGATCTCCGTAAAACTCCTCAGCTGTTTAAGCTATCCTACCCATAGTGTTAGTGCCTTTGTCTTCCTTGTCCCTAAGTGCATACATCTGGTTTTTGCCAGTACACAGTTTTGCTCTTCACCGCTTTGAGGCTTTGTCCGTTCTAGAGATGACTAATAGAAACATGGGACGAAGTTAGTCACGTGCGAGCCGGGCCGTGTCCCCTGCCCCTACAGCATAAATTAAATAAAGCAATACAATTCGTCTTCCTAGATGAAGTTCAGGAGCGGTCTATGCAATTCGCGCATCCATTTGGAATCAACGTCCGTCGACACTGTCGACGAGCTGAAGGTGAGGTTGTGATATTCAAAGAGTACTCGAGAGAGTATAGTTGGCGTTTACTAAAAAAAAAGTATACATTCAAGTATAAAGTATACTGAGATAAAGTATAGATAGACCCGGTGCGCGTCGCTCGCACCAAATATGCATCAAATGATAAGCTTTTACGACACTTCGTTGATACCTACTGCAGTAGTTGCATTTTAGAAACGCTGGTTGTGCTTTCGCGTGATGACTAGCAGGTGAATGTATGCCGCAGATATGTATAGTCGTGAGCAAGATGACCTGCAACGCTGAAATTATCTTTTAAATAGGCCATAGCGGCTAAACGCAGCGAGCAAACGCAAAACACCAAATGCTCAAACGGAACTGTGTCTATGGCAATCCAGTAAGTCCAATTTACATTAGTGCATTACAAGTATTCGTACACTAAACATTAATTCGGTGTTCGGCTCATATTGATGACGACAGAACGTCTTGACGGCATCGGCACGCGGTAACACACGTGCCGTTTAAATGCTACGTCCGATATACATACATACGCTCCGCAATACCTACAATGACTGCGTTATTCCTTTCACATTTCATGCGTAGAGATACATGCAGATGCGTTCGGATATGTGAATTGTTTTATGACGTAAGAATATTCAACGTGTTCGTTTCGTGCTCCCACGGCGCCAACGAGCCGCGGGCTACCGAACGGCTGGCTCGCTCGATGTACACATTTTTCCTATAGTGCTTCACATTCCCGCGGGGCGTTCTGGGATTACTTGAAAAAGGTTTATTAGCAAGAATCTAACAATGGGGGGGGGGGGGGGCATTCACCCTCTCTCTTTAGCCTATCATCTGATGCTTTGCAATCATAACCCTCAATTAATTTTACTATATCTCTACACTTAATTATCATTTGCCTGTAACTATCAATCCAATTAATTACTCCTTTACATTGCAAAAGGGTCTCTTGAAGGGCCAGTTGGTATACCTGTTACTGCGTTGAAAACAGCGCGTAAACGGGACGAAGGGTAACAAACAACACAAGCGCTGTTCTTATGTTTTCTTATCATTCGGGTCGTTTTCTCGCAGTTTTCAACGCAGTAACATGCAGCAACTGGCCCTTCAACACAGCCTTCCGCAATTTGTTTCTCTTGCATCAGGCTCTTTCGCACCCAGTGTTTTGCATAACTCATCAATGTACCAGCGCTTGCGTTGTTTTAAATGCGAAGCATTTCTAGGCGAACATTTCACACTTTGAGCATTTCTATCTATCTATCTATCTATCTATCTATCTATCTATCTATCTATCTATCTATCTATCTATCTATCTATCTATCTATCTATCTATCTATCTAGCCGCCTGCGTCTCGGTGCTCTCTTGATCGCCTCCCTAACTTGGTGCAGACCAAAATTGGCATGGGAGGGTAGGAGGATTTGACAAATATGACTGTCGGGTGATGGAATGAATAAAGTGAAAAGCCTGTCGCGTACGTCGTCAAACACTATCCTCCAGAACGTGTGGCACGTACCCGTGTACCACGGGCCGCGGTGTACGGGTATGCGCCACAGGGGATAGAGAGTTTATATCTACCCAGGAACGGCGAGAACAGAACACTGGTAATTTAAATGCGAGAGCGTTAAGAGAAACCGACATCGGCAGCGTTGACCCGACGATTGGAAAGAATAAGAATTAGGATCCCAGCAGGAATCGAACCCAAGCATTCTGCGCGGCAATCAGCTATTCTACAACAGAGCCGCGCCAGGTCTATAAACTGGTTTGGAAAAACAGCCTATGCAGGCGTAATGTTGGTGCAACGTCAGTAGTGCTTGTGGTGCTGGCTATCTAATTTTACAGGAAAGCAATAAACACTACATATGTACTCCTGCGATACAGACGTCATATCAGACTAACGTCTGTGGTTGCAGTGATCGCTCCGCTTTTATAGCAGTCTAATAAGCATTACATTTGTATTCCTATGATTCAGCAAGCTACATTGAAGTTGAAGCATTGCTCGACCCCTACATTAACGAAAGTTACGTATGATATTCACATGATTGCACCATAAAGTGAACTTTGTATAATACTGACGTATGTGCTCTAATGTGAGGGCCGACGTTACGTCGCACCATAAGTTACCCTTTAAACGCCAGTATTGTCGACGTGCCTGGTAAGCCCACGATGTGCACACAGCTACTACACTTACAAAAGCACGTCGATCCACCCCGTAACGCTTCGCTCAAAGCCATAAAATACAGCACAAAGGTACTCGATGACTGCTTCGCACGAAACCGATTCCCAAAACGCGTGAGATCTGCCGAATTTTTTTCCTTAGCCTTCGTCCAGTTTTCGCGCTGTTTTCAACGCAGTACTCCTTTAAATCGTGATCTCTCGTAAATGTTTCTTGTGGCACATGTCAGTGATAAATGGCATCTATAATAAACGAATAATTATAATTGATTACAAATTAATTATATTTATCGCTGCTAATAATTAACGACATTCTATTATTTCCCGCCATCGTACTATAACTGCATAGATTGATATACTAGCTATCTATCTTAATTATGTCCTACACTGACAGCTTTCACCCCTACATTTAAAATGTTGAATTCATCGTCGCCATTCATTAGTAATGCACTTCATGCCAAGGTGCGAATGTAGATCAACATATAATAAGTCATTCTTAATGTGTAACCTAATTTTAAAAATTCGCGCAGCTTGCACCGAGTCACGCAAACCTGGGCTAGAGGGGAGCTGGTCGACACTTGGCTGGTCCTGGCTTTACCAGCCAAGTGTAGACCAGCTCCCCTCTGGCTTTACCAGCCAAGTGTCGACACATGCATTCACACGGCGATGCACGAAGTGGTCACGGGATCACATTGTAAATCACAAGTATATAGACTAGGTGTTGATAGGGTTCCATTGGGTATCGCTTGGTAATCACAACACCAAGTAGATCACAACACCAGTAAATCACAACACCAAATTAATCACAAGTACCAATCACAAGTAAATCACAACACCAAATGAATCTGCTTAGGCAGGATAATTAGAATAATTAGCTTAATAGCACTGTAACGGAAAAACAGCGCGAGAAGACAGGGACGGAAGGGGCACACACAACACGCTCGTGTGTGTACCCCTTCCCTCCCTGTATTCATGTGCTGTTTTTTCCTTACAATGCTACCAAACCAACGAGCCCACCGACAACCAATAGCTTAATAGGTCTTAGTGGCACATTGGAGACTTGGTCCTGATTAGCTTGCATCCCAAGTCAGACTAGCCTTAATTATAACTTAATTAGCTTAATTAGCCTAACTCGCACATTCGAGGCTCGGCCTCGACTAGCTTGCATTCGAAGTCAATCTAAGCCTAATGAACTGTTTAGCATAATTAACGCTAATTAACTCAGTATTAGTCTTAATTAGCATTTGCTCGGCACATCTTGCTGAGCGCAGTACGACTATGCAACAAGAATCTCAATTCGGCTTAATAATCGCTAATGAGCCTTTGAGTTAATTATGCCTGGCAAATTAGGCATTGCCCTGCTCAACTAGGCTTAATTAGGATTGGCTATGATTCACTTGGCTTAACTAGGCACAGTTATGCTCAACACGCCGACATGATGATCATTGTCTACATTGCGAGTCGGACAACGGGTGGACATAACAGCTCTGCTGTAAAAATAAATATTGTAATTGTGCTGCAGAGCCCTTAATTGCCAATTAGCAACACACTCTAAATGTATTCAGCCTCTCCCTGTATAGTTTCATTTGATGCATTACAATGATATCGTCCTAATAATTTATTGACCATCTACCCACACTTGATAACTGCCTACAACGATCACTAATAAACTATAAAATATGTTTCTCTTGCATAAAATTTCATTTGTCACCTTTAAGCATTCGGTTCCATAGATTTTCCCCCAATATCATCCCTGACTACTAACCACCGATCACTACCATTAAAGGTTTTTCCGTGTTATTATCGATCTCTGATCTTAATTTCATACATTGAATACCGTATACATTTCATGTACGTATGCTTCTATACTGAAAGCCTTCTATCATGAGCCTAAAATTTGTGATTTCATTGTTACAAGTGATGATATATCGTCAGGGTGCAAATGTGCATAATGTTGATGAGTAAACCTCAGTCAGTGTGAATACTTGCGCGTACGTCATTGCCAATTTTGTTAATTATCCATGATAATTAAGCTAAAAGACCCCTAATCACGAATTAGTAACTTGAGATTCTTACATCTAATTAGCCTAAAATACCCTAATCACTAACTTGCAACTTAAGATTCTTATATCTTTCATCGTCTTCGTCTCCACTCCATGTGATGCATTACAACGAGATCCTCCGATTAATTTATTCTTATTTACCCCTTTCCTAATTAACACTAAGTGTAAGTATTAATAATTCCAGAGTACGATTACCATATATTTTATACCTTTTATTAGTAATTAGCTATAACAGTAGCTAATGCTAGTTACATGCGACAGCCATCTAGTATCAATGGTGTACGGTGCAATACTACCTATAAATATATATATGATACATGTCCTTCTGTACTGACCGCTTTCACCAGTAAGTTTTAAATAAATTGTTAAATTCATTAGTACCTTTCATTACAAATACTCAATAGAGGAAGATTCGTATGCGTATCAATGTCTCTTGTTAATTCTTACTTGCTTTGAATTACGAGGAACTATTCTCCTTTTTGATCATCTGTTCTAATTAACCTACGATTTCTCATTGCTAATTATCAACTGAAGAACTCCACAGTATTCATACAATCCATATCTTGAGCAGCTTCAAGAAAAACAAACTTGTATAAAAACACTGACATTTTCACGTGTTTTGGGGCCACCGAAAACACTATGAAGCGCATGCACCCCTATAAGGTGGTTTTGCTGCAATGCACCATTTTACAAAAGTTCCCGTCGAACCTCAAAAACTTCGCCAACATCAGCCAAACTTCACAGGTGCGAAGATTGAATCATCGAGATTGAATCACTTCAGTGATTTAAGCAGGTGAGGGCGCATTGTTTTTTATTAAATTTTTAAGTTCTCTCCTATGGAGTTTCACATTGCACATAAAAGTGGTTGTCGAACCCTGGAAGTTTATGGGAATAAAGCAAAACTTCTCGCACTGTGAGATGATGACTCCCAGATTATATGGACGAAGTGATTTAAGCGTGTATTGAGGCGTTGCACTACAATAAATGTTTAAAAGTCGTTTCCCATTCAGTGACGCTGCCACTCAGCAGCCAACGGAACAGATGGCGCTAGTTGTCGATGTCCCGAATTTCTGGACATGAGTTTATTCCGACATCACAGGAGACATTACAAAAGTCACAACAGTAATGCTTTGGGGCGAAAGCAAAAAGCCATTAACCCATATATGTCCAAACTCAGAAAAAATGACAAAAGAAATATTTTTTTTTTCACAAATAGTGTACTTCTATCTTCAAAAGACAGCACAAGTTCTTTATTTACTGCCCGGTAAACGCAACACTGTTTGCAAGCCGTCCTATACATATAGGACACTGGTTATTAGGGGTGCTATGTGCGGGTGTGGTAAGCTTTGAAACATTTCACGCGCACACCGACATTGCACTTCTTCTCCGTGACGTCTTTCGTACAAAGCACGCGTTTGCCCGGAGAAGCGGTTGGCACGCGGCAGCATGAAAAGAAAGCAATGTCTAGGCTTGCACACATTGAGAATGAGGCGTGGTTGGTGTGCTGTTGGTTGTGAGAATCGAGCGCGCCCTCCCGTTTGGCGCCTCGTTCCCCAGCTAACACGTGTGCTTGTCCCGCGCGGCTCGAGTGCCGGGAACCGTCGTTATTCGGCGACATGGCTACCGTGGCTACGCCGCCAGGCCTTTCTGCTTGGTGCGAGCCATGCGTTGGTCTTCCCCGCACAATCCACGCGTACGGACATGCCCGGAGCATGCTCGCGCGACCACGCTAGCCTACGTCACTGCGCAACGCCTGTCGCCATTGGCCGCCAGTGACAATCCCCTCTCCCTTGAGCTCGTTTCTGTGTGGCGCTGGCTCGCCGCGGGAGATGCTCGCACGCCTGCAACGATGTAGTCACGCGCTGCAATTGCAGGCGGCTTTTCGTTCGCGCGCTTGGGTGGTTGCCCCTAGAGCGCTGCACCGGCTCGGGCCTACCCGCAATCCCAGGCCCGGCCCGGCCCACGGGCCGGGCCGGCTAAAGTAGTTTTCACGGCGGGCCCTGGCCGGGCTCGGGCCTGAGGCTCCGGGCTGAGGGCCGCGCCCGGGTTTGAGGTGGCGGGCTAGGGTCTGGCCGGGCTTGGATCGGTTTATACTGATAATGTGTACTCTGAGAACTCGAATGTCATTCATCTTACAATTATGAGTTTAATAAAGGGGCTATGACAGCCAATTTTCCATCATAATCTGTGTTATGTGGATTAATCCTTGTGCGTTGACAAATAAGCTGGCGAAATTTTAGCGCATTTCGTCGAGCACTTAATTTATAATCGAATATATTTATAAACAGCCGAGCGTTCCGAGAGTCAGGCAACACTGGTGCCCTCGCGAGCCGTGACGTAACAAGGAGCCAGCTGTGCAAACCTCTGCATTGCGGCGAACGATATTGTTCCGAGGTCAGCTGCACGTGATATCGAGATATTTGAGCTTTCTTCAGCTTGGCACTGAAATTGAACGATTTCCAGTGGCTGAATTTTTGGTAGAAGACGAAGGCTCCGTTCCGTCTGCACGTGACGTCACACGCACCATAGCAAAATGGCGGTCGCCGGCCGTGCGCGGGCTTTACAGCCGGCGACTTCTAGGTCTTGTTTTGCACTGAAATAGTCTTTTACGGCCCACTTTTGAAATCCGTATAGGCATAATAGACCCTCTGCTTCTAGTTTTCGCTGACAACCACAAATCTTTGGGCGACCTTGTCATGGCCCCTTTAATTGAGGAGCAAATCAAGGTCAAAGTTCCATTTTTAAATTTCGCCCTGAAAACACCGCGCGTGACGTCACAGATTTGACTGTATTTGTCGTATTTCGGGGACTTTCGCTCAACGAAATTTCCGGAAACTTAGTATGTTAAGTTTATTGCGCCCGCACAAGTCAATGTACTTCATTTTCTATGACGTCACGGCGGGCCCGGGCCGGGCATTCTTCATAATCTATGACGTCACGGCGTCTGCTGCGCGAATTTCAAGGTGGCGTCGCCCTCCGCATTTTCTTATTGAGCGTTTTTATCGCTAACCAAGAGTCTTGTCGCAGCGAGCGTCGTGATTTCGGAATTGTAAAAGAGTAATCTACTGATAATAGAAAAATCGTTTTTCTCTTCAATGCCCCTTTAAGTTAGTTCCACATACTCTTCAAAATTTTGAATTTCGTAATATACATTCCTAATATACTCTTAAGCTATAGTTCCACATACGTTGTGCATGCATATACGTTTCACATTTTATCTAAAAAAGCGCTTTTCTTTATGTGGGGGCAATCTATTTGGAGAAGCTTTATGACAGACAAGCAAATCAACTTTTTTTTACTTCTTGCATATGGGGCTACTTGATTTATCGAGCTAAATGTAAATAGACCGGGCGCTTACATAATCAACATATCGCTATTCTGTGCTTTATTTGCATTCGTAATTATTTTATATCCCAAACGTTATTCTGTAATCGCAGAAATGAATGTAGTATAATAAATTGATACCCTTAACTTATCATCGCAAGGGCGATCACAGAGCTCCGAAGCGGAGAAACGTAGTTGAAAGTTTCAGCTTTAAACAAAAGGACTGCACGAAGTCTGGCGATATAGCATTCCTATAAAGACCCCTTCTCTATTCGTGGTTCCGTGACGGCTTCCAGTGGTTATATGACACGAGATGGACATGCACAGCCTAATGTTTGTGCCCACATTGTTAACTTCTGAGCTTTCGTCTTGTTCCGCTATACCAGGGGTCTCAAACTCAACCCAGCTAACGGGCCGCTTTCCTGAAAATTTCTCCCTCAGGGGAAAGTACAGTGACGAAGATAACAGCGGGGGAAGAGGGGAGGGGGAATGGGGAAGATTGGTCTCCCAAATGTCAGCTAGCGTTGCCACTTGAAATAACTTTTCCATATCTCATGTATGGGTCATTTCTGAAGAATATTTGGCGGCAGAATTCCAACATATGGATACCTATCTCCAAAATGACTGAAATCTGGACGCCGATTCTGAAATGTAGAGTTTTGTTTCATGGTTACGTATCAACAAATGGTGGCCGCAGGGAGTGCCTCACGAAAAAAAAAATGATTTAGCCCTGTCATGCACATAGGTCGGCCAGAAATGTGTTGCTCACTCAGACTTACTCATGAAATATATTTTGTCCTTGGGGCTCACTCGCACTCAGACTCACCAAAGTTGTCCTCAACCGTACTCACTGAGACTCAAATTTTCTCAACCGGACTCACACGGGCTCCGACTCACCTAAATATTGCTCACTTGGACTCACTGAGACTCAGACTCGCGGCTCGATCTGAGTTTCAGTTCGTCGACGCATGAGTTCGTTAGCGTATAATTAGATTTTGCGATCAGGATGTCAATGCACTTAAAGGAGCACTGACATCAAATTTACGCATGTCAAGATTTTTGCATCCACGAGTAGTTATCTACCCCCTAGTAGCGATTCGCGACCGAAAATGCAACTGAGGGACGAATAGCTATCTGCTTTATTGATTTATATCACCGGTATCAACACGATTCAGAACGGCCTGCAAGCCCGCCATTTTTTAGCGCTCGCAGCGCTCCCTCGCGGTCAATTCCAGACCGCGCCCCAGTTTACCACTTGTCCAGAGAAAGGAGTGACGTGAGGATCAGCTGCTCAGCTAACGTTTCGTCTGCTAGGCGAGCACGTTCAGTCATGCCTTGTCACCAGCGTCGCCGTCGTCGCCGTCAAAAGTATCGACTTGCGTTGAAGACGACATTCTGGAACTTAGAATCACCGCGATACGCGACGTCGCGAATCATTTTCGCTTCGACCCTTTGCAAAACAGCGATTCAGAAATGTACGCCGTTCCAAGCAGCAACGAGGAGGTGCCCGGGGACGCACGCTTGGGCCATACTCGCTGGTGTGTCTCAATTAGCTGTATCAGAGAATTTTAGCGTGCACGGCATTCCGGTATACGCAAAGGGTCTATGGAATATCGGCATAGCGAATGCACACCAGCGGAGAAATAGAATACGATAGTTTCTACAATAACATTCTGTGCTTGCCAGGTTCTTCTTTGCGCCGCCAGATGGCCCCACCTATCCGCCCTCTCACGGTTACGGCTGCAGTAACCCGGTATTACGCTAGCGCAAGGAAGTCCACGGACGAACTAACATTCACTATTAACGCTACATGCGTGTTACTTGTTAGCGATGTTATTTATCTATAGGCTACTCCACTTTGATAGCTTGTGGCCGTGTTGGCGTGTACCGTACGTGTAATGTTGTTGGCGTGTACCGTACGGCAGAAGTAATATTGAACATGCGCGGCTTACATTGGAAGCATATCACATCAGGAAAAGGGGAGATGATTGTATCAGTGACACCTCTATTTCTTTGTACTCATCAGAATATGAATTTATGCGTGCGCATTTTGGTTAGTCATCTGTGTTTTTACGGTTGCAACACGACGCTACGCGTGCGCATGCAAGGGTTGTGGGTGTGGCGTATCTTGTTTTAATATATAATGTTGTTACGTATGCAATACGAAGCTACGTGTGCGCATGCAATGATTGTGGTTGCGGCATATATATGCGATTCTGTGAGAAGAATAAAGCAGTTGTTAGTAAGCGCGAGTCCTTGTCTTTCTTGTCTTCGTGGTCCGTCTTCATATGCGCTGAAGTTCTGTTCCTAAATGCTACGTACCAACTAGGCGCAACAATAGTTTTACTGAAGTTTTACTGTGTAATGAAACGCCACGCAATTTCCGCTTTTTATGCGCCTCGACGAGCAGGTCCGCACAACGGAGCGGTTCCCCGACATGCCGGCTCGTAGTCGCTCCGATTGATCGCACTCGCGCTGTGGAGCACACGACAATTTGTCGATGCGACACGATGAATCGCAAGCGCGGATGGGGACAGCAAGGAGAGCCACTGGCTGGGAGTGAGAGCGTCGCCTGGCGTCGGCGCCACAATAAATACACTCAGATCGGCGACGTCACTGTTACTAGTGTATCGTCACTCAGGATGGTATTTGCGGAATGTATCACACCTTACACGTAGCACTAGTGTCGATCTCGCAGCGGGATCAATCTTCCGTTGAGCTTTTGTACGCTGTTTGCCCTCGAAATAAAATTACTTCCACGCGACGGACGCCATTCAAATTTGGCCAAGAAGAACTATGCATACCGAGCAATCGAATGAATTGCACATCTCGACTTTAAAATTTGATGTCAGTGCTCCTTTAAACGCCAATATCTCGCATAATCGGTGCTGTGCAATGTTCATTTTGATCTACCTTCACATACGAGCTATTAGTGATGGCAATCCAGTAAGGACATTTTTATTGAAAGATATGACTCACGCGAGATAATTTTATCAAGACCTTTCTTTGCACAATGTTACAGGGGAGAGGGAGGGGTCAAGGCACGCCTCTGATCAATAAATATTGAGCTGGCGTATGAACGCTAGTGCGTTGAAGCATCTGTGACTAGAAATGAGTATCAACGTGAGCCGTCATAAGGCTGATAGTAATGCTGAAGTTGAGTAGTTAACTCATGCCTGTGTAGCTTAAGAGCGTACCTAAAAAGAAAAAAAAATCACAGCATATCCACGGAGTGAATGATGATGAGTGGGCGAAGCTGCGGAGGTTCATCGGTAAACCGTGAATCTTCCGTGAATTCTGCCCAGTACATCATCACCGACGTGAGATCGGGCGCGTTTATACTAAAGGTTCGATGAGTTATGACGACTTGCAGCGCACTTTAATTTTACATTACGCTGTGAATTTTCATTGTTTAGAAAACCATTGCTTAGAAAACATCTGGCGTCTTTCGTTAAGCAGCTGGCGTCTTTTCGTTTTGCTTTAGAAACATCTGGCGTTCTTCCGTTTTGCTTTTACAAAACATCTGGCGTCTTTCGTTGGTTTATTTCATCAATCAACGGCGTTTTGAACAAAATTTTTATTGTTTAATCACGCACAGGAGAAATCTCACCAGGCACTACCTTGGAGGTAAAGAATGGCTGCTAATGGGAATGAGAGACAGAAGAAGTCGGCTTTTAGCTAACGCTGCGAATTTTTTATTGTTCAACAACGCACAGGAGAAATCTCCCACCGGCACCACCTTGCAGGTCAAAGCGTAAGACTGGTTACATACTACGCTACGAGGGACGAACGGGTGCCGCTATAAGGAGCTTCGCCCCTAAAACACAGCATATCCATGGAGTGCATGATGATGAGTGGGCGAAGCTGCGGAGGTTCATCGGTAAACCGTGAATCTTCCGTGAATTATGCCCAGTACATCATCACCGACGTGAGATCGGGCGCGTTTATACTAAAGGTTCGATGAGAGTTATGACGACTTGCAGCTCACCTTAATTTTACATGTACGCTGTGAATTTTCATTGTTTAGAAAACCATTGCTTTAGAAGACATCTGGCGTCTTTCGTTAAGCAGCTGGCGTCCTTTCGTTTTGCTTTAGAAACATCTGGCGTCTTTTCGTTGGTTTATTTCATCAATCAACGGCGTTTTGAACAAAATTTTTATTGTTTATTCACGCACAGGAGAAATCTCACCAGGCACTACCTTGGAGGTAAACAATGGCTGCTAATGGGAATGAGAGACAGAGGAAGTCGGCTTTTAGCTAACACTTACACTTCTACTTCTAGTAACGTTTCCTACTGGAACATGCCAATGGCTGCTAATCGGGCATGAGAGACAGAAGAATTCGGCTTTTAGTTAACGCGCACGCTGCGAATTTTTTATTGTTCAACAACGCACAGGAGAAATCTCCCACCGGCACCACCTTGGAGGTCAAGATCTGGTACTAGCGTTACGACTGGTTACGCACTACGAGGGACGAATGGGTGCCGCTTTAAGGAGCTTCGCCCCTAAAAGAAAAGGTGGGACGAAGACAGTCATGTGCGGGCCGCGTGTTTTGAGACCCCTGAGCTATATAGTGCGAGAGCTACATGATACTGCCGCAACAGCGTTGGAATGTGCAGGAATAGCATATGTCCATTAAACAAGGCGTGGGGCAAAGTATATTCGCTTGACGAAATATCTCGCTTGAAAAGAGACAATTACGAATTCCGTGCCGGATGATGCCCCTTTGTTTCGAACCATATGCATCCAATGAGTAAGTGTCAAGAAGCTTATTCGCGCCTTTATTACAAAACTGGAACGAACCCCGAAAATAGATAGAAATCGCTTCGTTAACAGCGCATAGAACGATTAGGAAGGGACGAGAGAACAGAGGCAAAGAGCGCTCTTTACCTCTGTTGTCTCGTCCATTCCTAATCGTGCTATGCGCTGTTAACATTTTGAAATGAATCCGCACCAACTTGCCCAAGCGTCAACCCTTGCAAACTACGCTTCGTCTACCTTCTGCCCAGGGCTGGGCAAAGATACTTTGAAATTGTATCGCGATATGATACAAGATACTCAGGCAAAAAGTATTGAGATACAGATACAAGATACTACCGCAATAATTGTATCCGATACGATACTTGCCAATTATATCTTAAGATACTTCGATACATTCGCAAATTTGTTATCATATATCGATATAATGTAGCAGCAAACGCCAATGCACAAAAATGTCTGCTTGAAATTTATTAACTGTGACCAACCTTGTTTCATTTGAATGAAACGTCTGTTAGTATCCTAAAGGTTTTGTCCTTCTTGCTCAAAGTACATTAGCTCACTTCCGAAATAACTTACTGGGGTTTGTTTAAGCTGCTTAACAGGGTACCTCTTTACAAACTTCGCTGATAGCGGTTCTTTCTTGTTCTTTTGTAATTGATGGGAGTCGCTGCTCAGCTTGCCGACCAGCTAGCGGGTTGCCATCTAATCACAAGAACTTCAATCAGAAGCCTTGTCACGATGGTGCAAACACCGGCGTGGACCTTGTCTGTAAGCCACCGATACGCAATACTGGATCCCCGGACAGGTGTACAGCAGCAACAAAGCTGGTAGCGACATTCTTTATGACGCATAGTGTATAAGTAGAGGACATAAAACAGAAATGGCTGTTCATATTCTACGCATCTTCTAGTGTAAAGCGTTCGTTATCAATATACTCACTAACGAGCAATTTTTGAAAAATTTTTCTTCATTAGAAGAACATGTGCAACGAAGAAACGTCTAAGACGTATTGTATTGTCACGTCGTATAGTGTCGAATATGAAAGCGGCAGTCAAATTCTAGAAACGAAACTCTTAACTGAGCTAACTTGCGCCAAGAAAACTAAGTAACTGAATGTACAAGCAAAGCACGCTGCACCGTGATAGCGGCGATCACATTCGTCGGTCGTCGGTAATCTGGATCAAAGCTTCCAGCGTTATCACTGGAGTTCGCGCAAGCTCCCGATTAAACCAGGCTACTCGCGTCCTGCGCGTAATTTTAACAGAACAATTGGAAAAAATTGCGAAGCTTCTGAAACATTGCGGCGCGGCTTGCGCTGAGTGGTGCTAACAGCTTTTTTTTGCGGTTTAAACCCAATCACACCAAAATAAATAAATATATAAGAGCGCATGGCACTACAGTTGCATAAAGCATCGCAGGACGCCGCCGCTATTCGCTTATTGCCACTTACAGCTCCGATGATCTGGCGACTAGTAATAGTAAAAAAAATCAGGGAGGCCTAAAAAAGAACAAAAAAGAAACTATAAGTAAAATAGACAGGGGTTTCTGTATCAAACATTCACAGTGAATAAGTACAGAAACCCGGTGCAGGTGGGACCACTATTAGCTATGCCAATTAAGGATGAAGTATCGTCAGCTTACCTGTTAAGGTAAGACAATAGAAAATTATTTGCCTATGGGAAATTGCCAGAAAATACTAGTTGGGACGCTCATGAGAAAAACGGTGCATTTGGTATAAATGTTTCTCGAATCCCCCGTTTAACATCTATAAGATAGCTCCTAATAATTTCCATTATTATAATGCAAACTCAATTTCACTATTTTATTAAGCGGCAAAGTAGAATGGTTTGTACTGTATACTCAAAGTCCGCCGCGGTGACCTAGTGGTTATGGTGCTCGACTACTGACACGAAGGTCACAGGAACGAATTCTGGCCGCGGCGGACGAATTTCTGATGGAGGCAAAAATCCTTGAGGCCACTGTATTTAGGTTGAGGTGCACGTTGAAAAACCCCAGGTGGTCGACATTTCCGACGCCCTCCACCACGGCGTCTCTCATAATCATAACGTGGTTTGGGGATGTTAAAAACACATATTATTATTACTGTATACTCAAGGCACGCCCACATAACTGTATATTTGTTTTCAAAATCTCCTTGGCAGAACAGTAAATTCAAGAGAAGTATAATGGGGTAAACAGTAGCAAATATAGCGCAGACATTTAAAAGTAGCAACAAAGCAGAGAGCTTCTTTTGGCTTTACAAAAGAGATATTGCAGCGACAACACCGGAAAAAGCAATAGAGACCGAGATAATGTATCATATCCAAAAGAAGCGCAGATAAGAAAGCGTTTGTGCTAACAATCAAATTATGATTTCAAAAACTCTTTGAAAAAAGATAGCAGGAAGAAAAACATACGGTATACACTGAAATATCTTTTGCTAGGCAAAGGCTAATGGATCGAGCGTCGGTATCGGTCGAGCTATAGTTCTTATAACATTATCTGCATATAAGCCAATGTCATCGTATGTAAGGCAAACTTACATCCACGAAGTCCTTCAAGTCGCTGGTGTGTGAAAGCCACGAGATGCGAAACAACTCCGTTCTTGCATTCTTCAGATTTCTTAACGAAGCACCACGCAAGAGAATCTTCTATAACGACACGAAAGCGGCATAAGAAGTTCCGTGACAGACGCTGTGCTCATTAGAGTGCGCGGCACAGGACCGTGGCTAAGAGAAAGTGTCATGGAACTGACACAAATAAAACAAAAAAAATTCAAGAAACCAAGAACTACGTGGGCTGGGTGTAGACGTTCGCGCGCGTGTTTGTGTCGAGACTGCGCGAGCGCTGCCACTTGACTCTGTTCCACCGATAGGGACGCGCAAACCTCATCACCTGCCCTCACTAGCCCTTTCAGCCCTGGATTTTTTATTTTGGTCGGGGAATGTTTTTGTGCGTGTTTTCCTAATAGTTATGACCTCAGAAGACCAAAAATGAAAAATTGAGCCAGTGGTGCAAGTATTAATGGATTTACAGACATGACGTCAAATTAGGTCATCAGGGCTCAGCGATTGCCAAATGACAAAAATGGCATCTTTTTTCCTGCTATTCACTAGAGTACACATAATGTGAACCACGTCTCATTTTTCAGTGTGGTACTCATTGAAACAGCTTCGGTACGTCGATCCGAAAATGGCGCTTACCCGCCTCAGCTGACCTGCCTCGCCGTCACCCATGACTTCGGTCAAGCTTCTTCTTCTTTGCGGCTCCCAGCTCCGCAAGCGTGTCACGATTTTGGTGTCAATCGCAGTGGGGATGATTGAAGAAGTATTCCCCCAAAAATCGGCAGTTTTGGTTTCATTTCCGAAGTGCTGGGGCAATTTTTGTGTGATGGTGTCAATTGACACCGCCAGGGCCGAAAGGGCTAGAGGACTCTGGCAGAAAGATAAATTTATGTCGCTGCCCGTAGTTTTATTCAGGTAGATTGGTGGCGCCAGTAGCAGCTTCAGAAGCGGAGTTCAGCCAGCAATAAATGTTTCGCACGGTGATGTTGCGATAGCAGTATCTTGTATCTTAAGGTACACGATACATTATTGAATGTATCCGAAATACAGATACAGATACTTGTTTTGCGAGACGTATCGCGATGCAGATACAAGATACCCAAAGAGTATCTAAGATAGTATCTAACATACATGTATCTTCGATACTGCCCAGCACTGCTTCTGCCAGTGTTACCCGCGTAATCCAATGACCACCTTCTGCCAGTACAACATCGTTAAGAAGGCATAAACCATTAAAATATGTAAAAAAATATAGCACGGAGCAAACCGCGCATAACATACACTGCTGAAAACTACAAGGAGAAGCCCTCAAAGAGGAGTTATATAGATGACATTGAAGAGTGACATGACGTTCGAGAACAAGAGAAATAAAGGGATGAGCTGGACAGCCATGTTCATTCTGCAGAGGTTCAAAAATATATTCTAAATTTGCTCCAGTGGTGGAAGATAAGAACAACGACTGCCGACGCCTTCATAATTTGCAAAGCAGATGTGCGCCCTTGCGGCTAGCGCTAGCAGTGCGAGAAACTTTAGCGCGGCAGGATATGTGATGCAACAGCGATTGTACTTAAGGCCGCAATCTGTTGACAATTTCATTTTTTTGTACAATACCATGTGAACAAATAAACTATAAAATATGCCACAAAAACTTATAGACTGCATATACCTTGGATGTATGAAAATATTGCTTTGATAAATAGTTTTGTCTTCCTTTTGGCTGCATACACGTATTTCTAAAAGAATACGTGGAGCAGCGGGTCACTATATTTTTTATATATAGGTTTGTGTATTTAGAACAACGTAAAAAATTTGGCTTTTTTCCTCCATTTCTCTTCCTGTGGCAAGGTGCTACTATGTTGAAGACGGGTGATACATGTCCAGAAGGGTGCACGATCGGTTTGTCGTCGGAGCATGCTTTAAACTTCAGCAGATAGTGCTATAAAAACAGAGTGAAGAGGGCGTTCTGTTCTCTGTCTCCTCTGTTTTTATTGCGCTCCCTATCGGAACCAAACATATGCTGCAAATCACTTCACTTGCTACTATATTATCTGCTACAAAGCTCCCTTGATGATCCGCATTGTATTTGCAGCAAAAAATAGGTTCAGTATACCACTGCTCAACGAAACATTCATTGTACCCAGCATGTACGCTCAACTGTTTTCACCGTGAGCCCCTTTTTACAAGAAATTACCGTGGATTCCGTATAATTGTTAACGAAACATGCGCCGACAAAGCGTAGATATTTGCCACTTAAAAAAACCTTGCTGTCGATTCCATGCTCGGTCAACACCACCTAGATTAGTGGCTCGGGCCCCTGTCGGGCACGATTTGCGGTCGGGCCGGGCCAGGCCAGGTAGGCGAAATTTTTTCTCGGGTTGGGGCCGGGCCCGGGTCTCGCTTTGAGTCACCGGGCCGGGTCCGGGCGGGTAAACTTGAAATAGTTCCGGGCCGGGCCGGGGCCGTAAATCACGGCCCGTGCAGTGCTCTAGTTCCCCCTTTTGTGTGGTAACACTAGCGCCTCAGGCAAGTGTCCCCGGTCGGTCTTGCGGAGTTACCCTGACGGCCCGCAAACCCGTGAGTGTCGCATTGTGCTGCAACTTGGGTTAATGCACCCGTGTTTGTTGACGTTCTGGCTCGAGTGCCTTTTCTGCGCCGTGCCGGAGAGTCGGCGAACCCGGCCGTAGCGTCATTGTTCGCTGCGGCAGTGAAGAACGTCGCGTCCCTTCCCGGTCGCCTCGTAAGGTAAGCTTCGTGCAAAACCTGCCTCCACATAACTGGCGCCCAACTTGGTTTCGGCATGGCATCAGGGCAGTGTCCCTCGAGGCGCTCGTTCCTGCTAGATACCGTGGTGACGGACTTGATCTCCTTCGATGCGGACGAAGCCGACAGCACGAGGTAGGCTTGCCTTCGCGGCCCTCTGTTTTCGGCCACCGCGAGAGATACCGTCTTCGGGACTTCCTTTGGTGATAAACGCTCGAATGTGGACCGCAATCCTAGCCTAGCCAGTTTCGGGTTTTCTCAGCTGCTCGAGACACACACGGAGCACGTGCTTTCGGGCCCCTTCAACGCGTCGTCTCCGCTCGCTGGCCTTCCTTTGTTAGCAGCGCAGCTGAGTGCCCAAACAGCCGCACCGGCGCCTTCCTACCTGGTGGCCACATGGTGCTGGCATTCACACGCTCGCTGGCCCATCATTGTCACGGGCGTAAAGGGTTGACAGTGTCGTCCGCGAGCCAGCTGGTATAGGCGACACCGTCGCCGGTTTTGTGACGACCATTTTCCGCATACATGCTCGGGCGACGCTTTCGGCAAATATGAGCCACCGTGCTCCGTCGTCGATCCGTTTGCCCGTCGCGTGAGGCATCATGCATCCGTCGGTGTGGAAAACCCTACTCCACTCTGTGCCATTTATTGGCCCTTTGGGTCAGGCGTGCATGGCGGAGAACATGCGCGTGACCCTCCAACGCCGATGCCTGCCTCGGAGCCGCTGCACACAACTGCGGTACAGCTCCAGGCAAAACATCGCCTTCCATCTCGCGAGCAGCACCGCTTTTCGTGCGGCGCTTCGCGGTTGGTGGTGCGCCGGGAGAGTCGGCGCGCCGACAGCGCATTGTGCATCTCCCTGTTCTTTCGGTGCCCGTGCTTCTCGTTCGCGACTTTCTCGCGCGCACGGGTATCGTGAATGGCTTCCCAAGCGGTGGTTACAGGGTCGTCCCTTTCGGCGCCCTACAACCATTTGACACCCTCGCAGTGGCTACCGCTGCCTTTAAGCACGGCACGCCACACGACATTTCGCTCGCCGGAAGCTTGACTGCTCTGTGAACGGAGTGCCATTGGTGGAGGAAACGGACCCCATGGTACTCTTCTGCCTTAAGCGCTTGCGCGAGCCCTCGGGCCGCCTCGCGCGCTCGACGTTGACCTTGCAGCGATAAAATTTTGTTGTGCGCTACCGGAAAGGGAGTTCAAACGTCGTGGCTCACGCCTTGCCGCGTGCCTCAGTTTCGGCGTGACACTTCTGTCTGCTACTGCCGAGAGCAATCGCACCGAGTAGACACTGGCGCCTATGGCTCCACTGGGTCGAAAGGCGCGAACCCCGACGGTAAAGTGACTTTCGAGTCGATCGACTCGGGTGAGCACGTCACTTCAGCCGGTATCCTCTTCAGCAGAGAAGAACTACCAAAGGCACAGCAGTGCGATTCGTTTTTGTCAACGCAACGTCGACGGGCTTCAAGAGCCGTGCTCCCAAGGAGCGGGCGCGTACTGTCAGGCTGGTATTGCTGTCGGCGTCGTGTGCCGTTTACGCAGGCTGGTATTGCTGCGGCCACGTTGGATTTGCATCTGTTTGTCGCCGGCGGAGTTTCTCCTGCGCTTCACATCCCACCGAAAGAAGCTCCCTAGGAGTATTTCAAGGTGGGTGTACCCCGCAGTCTGAGGAAAGCCACCCTCGGCTATTTCCACGACTCGCGGTTGACCGGACATTCGAGTGGCCGCAAGACCTTTAAGTTGTGCCGCTCTGCTACCTGGCCATACATTAAACGTGACGCTCATCACTCCACGTGTGGGAATGCGGGAAGTCTCGTGCGGGCAAGCCCCCGGGCCTATGCAGCCGCCCGCGAACTCTTTCGCTGCCGACAGCAGCGACTTGGGAGAGGGGGAGGCGGTCACACAACCGCAGGAAAACCGTAAGGCTGGCCCCAAGTCACGCCACCGGTACAACCTGCGGAAACGCACTTAAGCAACCTTTCTCCCACTAAAAGGTAACAGTACTTTATTCCATACCATGGTAGTGAATGGAGGATAACCGCTAAAGTGCCCGGACACACGTCTGGAAGTGGTGAAGGCCCTCTTGGTCAAAAATACTCTGACGTGTTGTCCAAGCTATAACCTGGCAAGCGCCCCCTTTGTTGGGCTGCACTGTCAGGCAGGCACCCTTTTCGTCAAGCCGGCTATGCCGGGGGCACTTTTGTCCACTCCTACTTCGCCCGGTCGTCTCCATGCGCCTGGCTCTACCGGGCCGCCAACCTGTTGCTGGACCTGTGACCTGCCGTTCCCTGGTCATCCCAGCGGTGGCCTGCTTCGTGCCTTCTGCCCTGCAGCCACCTCCACCCTGCCTTACCCACCGAGCAGCCTCGACATCCGCCTTGGCGCCTGCTCCGCCCACTCAAGCTTTAGCCCCGGCCAGAGCGTGGTCGCTCCGGCTTCCGTTCCTCACCATGGCTGCCTGCTGTTCCGGCCTGCCGTTCCCGAGGCCCCCGTCCCAACGACTTTCGGCTGTTGGCTGCCGCACGAAACTTGCAGCCACGCCTCGTACGTTTCCGGTTGCCAACCTCTCCAGTCCGGCGAACTTCAAGCGGGCTGGCTGTCCGCCTTTGTGCAGCCTTCCCCGTTCCTCCTGGGCTGCGGACCTTCTCCCGGCAGTGGACTCTACCTGGTGGTGGAACTTTTGGTGGGACAATCGGTGTGACTACGGCCGACTTATGGACTCGTACCTTCCGGAAGACAAGCTTCTTTTGGACACTGCCCCGTTGGCCAGTCCCCTTGCGGCTGAGCTGACATTGCCACTTGGTCTCGGACAGCCTCTTTCACAGGCTGGCCTCGGTCTTTCGGGAGGGGGAATGTGGGAATCGAGCGCGCCCTCCCCTTTGGCGCCTCGTTCCCCAGCTAACGCGTGTGCTTGCCCCGCGCGCCTCGAGCGCCGGGAACCGCCGTTATACGGCGACATGGCTACCGTGGCTACGCCGCCAGGACTTTCTGCTTGGTGCGAGCCATGCGTTGGTCTTCCCCGCACGGGCCACGCGTACGGACCTGCCGGGAGCATGCTCGCGCCAACACGCGACCACGCTAGCCTACGTCACTGCGCAACGCCTGTCCTCATTGGCCGCGAGTGACAATCTCCGCTCCCGTGAGCTCGCTTCTGTCTGGCGCTGGCTCGCCGCGGGATTTGCTCGCACGCCTGCAACGAGGTAGCACGCATTGCTATTGCAGGCGGTTTCTCGTTCGCGCGCTTCGGTGGTTCCCCCTTTTGTGTGGTAACCGTGGCGCCGCAGGCAAGTGTACTCGATAAGTCTTGCGGAGTTACCCTGACGGCCCGCAAACCCGTGAGTGTCGCACTGTGCTGGATCTTGGGTTAATAAACCCGCGTTTGTTGACATCCTGCCTCGAGTGCCTTTCCTGCGCCGTGCCTCAGAGTCGACGAACCCGGCCATAGCGACTTTGTTTGCTGCGGCAGTGAAGAACGTCGCATCCCTTCCCGGTCGCCTCGTAGGGTAAGCGCCTCGCAAGCCTATCTCCGCAAGGTGGGGCTAGCCATCAGCTGTAGAAATAGCGATGTTAGAGGGCATCAAAGAAGCGTCCTTATGTAGGACACTGGGCATGCATGGTTTAGGGCTTGACGAATGCTTTCGCACCATTTGAAACCATAGCGACAGCGGCATGACATCATCAATCATTATGCAATATCAAAAACGTGTACATCAGGGTTATGCCGATTTGCATTTTCAAACACACAAACATGCTTAAAAATGAAGCAGTATAAATGGTTTATTGTAAGAAACTGTTTAATGTTAGTGGCAGTAAGTAGCTTGTAGCGGCAGCAGCATCGGCATTGCCAAGAAAAGGACGGAAACGCTCGCTCTTGCACGAGGCAGGTGCCGCTGCCACGAGCCAGCGCGCGCTGGCGTTCGAAAGAGATAAAAAAATACTTCTGATGAAGGCGGTCGTGTCGGGCTCGCTCTCTCTCTGGTAAGGCCGAGACTTCACCGGTCTGTGAGGTTGCCCATCGCCACAGTTTTCGTGACCCGGACGTGATCGTGCCCATAAGTTTCCGTGGCAGAAGCGACCATGGAACAGACTGACGGTACAAGTTCTCAAGACCAGAATCTTCCCGAGCAATGCGGTGAGCCTTCCTGCTCAGCCATCGCTGTCCGCCTTTCTCAGTACTGGGACCACCATCCTTCGGCGTGGATTCTTCAGGCGGAATCACAGTTTCAAGTTGCTGGTATCCGCTCCCAAGCTACTAAGTTCCACTACGCTGTTGCAGCACTCTCGCCCACCGCCATTGATGAAGTAGATGATCTGTTGAGCGACCCGCTGTCGACGAACGCCTACGACGATCTCAAGACGACCCTGCTACAGCGCACGGCAGTTTCACAGCGTTCTCACATACAGCAGCTTCTGTCCGCTGAAGAACTCGGCTACCGACTCCCCAGCCAACTTCGCCGAATGAAGCAGCTGCTCGGAGACAACGCGAGATCCCTCGACGACGCGCTGTTACGCGAGCTGTTTTTACAACAACTGCCGGCTAACGTGCAGATGGTTCTGGCAACAGCTTCTAACATGGACCTCACCGGACTTACCGCGTTGGCCGATATGGTGATGGAAATGGCCACCGCAGCCATCGCAGCCATGACAGCGTCAACTGGTGAGATTGCCACCACGCTGCGAACTCTGCCGTCTTCTTCGACAGCCCAGTCGCCGCTCGACGCCCTGTGTGAGCGTCTCGAACGCATCGTCTCTGCAGCAGAACATCGCCGCGCGTCACCTCGCCGTTCACGCCACCGACGTTTCAGCAAGCCGAGACGGACACCCACTAGCCGTGACGCGTCACCAACGCCTGGCATCCGCTACTACCATCGCCGTTTTAGGAACGACGCTCGTCACTGCCGCCGTCCTTGTGCGTGGCAGGGAAACAGGTCGGCCGACCACTGACGGCGACAAGCGGTCCGGCCCAGCACACAAGTCGCCTCTTCTACCTCACGGACAGAGCCACAGGACAACGTTTCCTAGTCGACACGGGTGCAGACGTAAGCATCATTCCTGCTCAACGCTCCGACCGAAAAACGACACGTGTGTCGTTTTTGCAAGCTGTCAACGGTACCAGGATTCCAGCTTACGCATCACGCTCCGTCATGCTCAATCTTGGCCTCCGACGAGCGTTTCGCTGGATTTTCCTGGTTGCAGATGTCCGGCGCGCCCTCATTGGAGCTGATTTCCTGCAACACTATGGACTCCTTGTCGACGTGAATTACCGTCGTCTTATCGACTCTCTTACCCACCTGACCGTTACCGGCGCCCTTGCAACAACCACATAGCCGATCGCGCCCATATCTTTTATGCTGGAAGAACCTTTCGCCGAGCTCCTCCGTGAGTTTTCCACTTTGACGCGCCAGCCGGACTGGACGCAACCGGTCCAACACGACGTTTGTCATCACATTGTCACCTCCGGCCCTCCGGTGTATTTTCGACCTCGGCGTTTGTCCCCTGAGAAACTCAAGTTTGCCCGCGCGGAGTTCGAGCACATGCTCGCACTCGGGATCACCCGACCTCCTTCTAGCAACTGGGCGTCTCCGCTTCATATGGTGCCGAAGAAGTCTGGGGATTGGCGTCCATGTGGCGATTATTGGGAGCTCAACAACGTCACGGTTCCTGATCGCTACCCGCTTCCGAATATCCAGGACTTCACAGTAGCACTGCACGGTGCGACGATCTTTTCTAAGATCGATCTTGTTCGCGCCTATCATCAACTGCCAGTCCCTGAAGAAGACATCCCGAAGACCGCCATCACCACACCATTTGGTCTTTTTGAATTCCTCCGCATGCCCTTCGGCCTACGGAACGCTGGCCAATCGTTCGAGCGTTTCATCGACTCCGTCACCCGAGGCTTGCCATTCGTTTTTGCCTACATCGACGGCCTCCTTGTCGCAAGTCGTTCTGCTGAAGAACATGTTCAACACCTGCGGTTGTTATTCTCCCGCCTTGCCAGCCACGGAATCGTCATCAACGCCTCAAAAAATGAATTTGGTCGACAGGAACTCGAGTTCCTTGGACACGTAGTCGACGCGAACGGCATTCGACCACCGCCGACCAAAATTCGCGTCGTCGAAGATTTTCCACAACCGACAACGTTCGAAAAGATAAAAATATACTTCTGATCAAGGCGGTCGTGTCGGGCTCGCTCTCTTTCTGGTAAGGCCGAGACTTCGCCGGTCTGTGAGGTCGCCCATCGCCACAAGCTAATCATTTGACGACCATAGTTTGTACGTGTGTAAGAGATTTTCCTGTCGGCTCGTGTGCTATAGGGGCCGGGTATAGGGTGTTAAACACGCTAAATCACTAAGAAAAGAATTGTCATTCTTTCGGAAAGTACGATATCGCTTTTGTTTAAAATGGCATACGGTTCCCTGGCAAGAAGCGAAGCTTAAGCATCACGAAATTGAGTGCCGGGAAGAATGAACTTCCAGGTGATCCTCTTCTCACCCGTGTATGCCGACACATCCTCTTGGGAAAACATCTGGAACAGCTTCTCTAAATCTTTCGGCGTCTTAAACGTTCTTGCATTGTCCGAATAAATTACGCGAGGGAGACCCCTTCGTGCTACAAAGCGTCGTAGACACTTGAGGAAGGCTTCCGATGTCATGCTGGAAACCAGTTCCAGGTGGACTGCACGTGGTGTTGCACATACGAAGAGCGCTATGTAGCATTTTCTCTCCCCGGCTGTAGTCACAACAAAGAGTGGTCCTGCGAAGTCAACTCCAATGACTTCGAATGGGTTCGTCGATGATAAACAATGACGTGCTATAGGAGCAGTTGGAGTGTCGCCTGGGCTAATACTGAAGCGTCTGCACGTATAACAGCCATGTATGACTTTCTTGGCCAATGTTCGTGCCCGGCAGATCCAATACTGATCTCGCAACTGTGACAGAGTGTCTCTCACGCCTACGTGTAGTGTTTCGCAGTGTGCTCGCGTTGTCAATAACGTAGAAAAGTGATGACCGTGCGGGAGGATGACTGGATGCTTTACCTCCTCAGATGCTTCAAGGTGTAACAGGCGCCCACCGACCCGAAGGATGTTGTTGGCATCCAAGAACGGGTTGAGGTCTTTTATGCGAGAGGTTTGCTTTGCAGATGTTCCTTTCGAAATCGAAGTCATCTCTTCTCGGAAGGCTTGTTGCTGTACATGCCTGATCCAATAATTTTCGGCTTCATAGATCTCTTCCACTACTAGAAATCCAGTGTGTGCTGCGTTTGTCTGGCGGCAGCATTTAATGAACCTGAATATCCAGGCTGTGACCCTGAGTAGCTTTCAAATTCTGCTGTAGCTGTCAATGTTCAAGAGCAATGTCGTCGTCGTTTCGCTGGATATCGCAACGTGAACGGCAATCATTTTAGAAGTGATCCTGTCGTCGATGCTGATAGGTTCTGACGGTTGTAGAGGCCATCGGCCTTCTGATTCGCAAAGCCAATCTGGTCCATGTCGCCACGTGCTACTGGACAATAATATATCCATCGAAACCCCACGTGTGAGCAGGTCGGCCGATTTCACCAGTCCCGGACAATATCTCCATATAGAGGGATCTGTTTTAGGGGTGTAGCTCCTCTTAGTCTCACCTTGTCCCATGTCAGACGTAACCGTGGCAGTATCTCCCGAACAGTATAATAAATGGCGCTGTCCCATAGAGATGCATGCAAGCTACAGTTGGGTGAAGATATACTAGATGGCAATGAAGAATTATGCTGTGGCTGATGACGATGAAGAAATATGACAGAGGCCTTTGTTCGAAGCATTCAGCAACCCACTCGTTGCGCAATTCGCATTTTGTGAAGCCTGGTTACAGAATTCGCGTTGTGTGACGGCTGGTTGTTATTTTACTCTTCTACCACACTACATTGCATATGTTAATATGGTTCCTTTCCAACATGAAGCCTGTGTAGGGTCTTTTTGCAAAGCAGTCTCAAGCACAGGCATGGCTCTGAGGTAGAATACTTGGCTCCCACGCGGAAGGCCCAGGTTCGGACCTCGTTCCATCCCGGATATTTTTTCGTAGGTATTTAGTTTTTTTTTTCTTATTTCGCGCAATAGTGGTTATGGACACCGGCGGCGGCGGCGGACAACTAGGACGCCAAGAAACGACCCTTGTTGTGATCTCATAAAGCTTACGCTGTAAAAGTGGGAAATGTTGATTGATGACAAACCTCGTTCTGGACGTCCATCACTTTCACGAACAGACGAAAACATCAAAAAAATTTTGTGCTCGTGTGTTCAAAGACCAACAACAAACCATTGGGGAAATGGAGAATTACCTGGCACAGCTTCGAGCTCGGTTCAGCGAATTTTAACACAATATTTGGGGAAGAGAAGCATCATTCAGAAATGTTTGCTTCGACTTTCGACAAACGTGCAAAGAGATGGCGGTGTGAAAACTTACCACGCTATGAAAAAAAAGGGAATCGTGAGGAAATGCGAATGCATTTCTTGCGCCTAGAGTACACGGCGTAGTAATTTTAATGGGGTAAAAGCTGGACACATCGACGCGCTCAAGTGTCTCCCTTTTGAGCGCCTCTTTCAACGGACGCTTCCTACGTGCATTCGTAATCACCTCAGGGATGTTGCCACCGCCTTCAATGCAGCACAAATGCGCTTTGAACGCGCTGTTTTCAGGCTGTGCCAAGGCAGCACAAACGCTACAAAGGCGTTTCAAACGCACTGCATTGAGGCGGTGGCGCGGGGAGGAGAGAGCGAACGGCGAGAGAAGGAGCGGCCAAGCACTGCACCTACCCTTTCATACACTCTCTCCACACACGCGGGAGCTCCGCCGAGCACCCGCGATGCGAGCGCCCTCAAACGCCAGAGCGCGCTCCTCTCCACTCACTCTCCGCTACTCCGCCCGCACAACCTGCACCGGTTGCTAGGGGCGAGGATAAGCGCGCGCGCCCGCAGCTGTTGCTAGGGGAGAAAGAGTGAGAGCGGAGAGGCGCGCGGACAACGCCGGACGCCTTACATAGCCCGACTAAGAAATGCATTCGCATTTAAAAATTACAGCATATCCACGGGTGAATGATAAAGAGCTTGGGCGAAGCTCCTGAAGCAATCATGGTTACACCGGGAAATGTTCAGTGGTTTCGCCCAGCAGTAATCAAAGCGATGCGCGGCCTTGATTACTGCTGCGCTCGCTTGGCGGCACCCTCTAGAGCTCGCACCTCGGGACCCTGCCGATGAGCACGAGACGCAGCGGCCTTCCGCACCCGGCGCTCCTCGTCGTCCATGGTCCGCCAAGCAGCACGATCCGGCAAGCGGACTCCTCCACGTACGGCGACGATCAAGGAGAATGAGAGATAACGGGCGCAGCAGCCAATCTGAGAGCAGCGGCATTTATAACGCCATCTAGCGTGCATTCACCCAACTGCCATATTGCACACATCTCTACGGAACAGCGCCATCTAGTATATCGTCACTCAACTGCAGTTTGCGTGCTGGATGGATGGATGGATGGATGCTATGAGCGTCCCCTTTATAACGGGGCGGTGACATGTCTGCCACCAGACTCGATGAAAAAAGAAAAAAAACTTCCTTGTTTCATGTTGGCTTTATACCTTATCTACACTGATTAAATCTATGTTATTATACAAAAAAATATCAATTCCCGGTCCATCTCTCTGCCTCTTAAGGCATAATGACCTTATTTTTTCCCATTATTTATTTTTGTACTTTATCTCTACTTTTCTGCCACCAATACTCTAACCGTCTCTTACTTGTTTCTATCGCGGACGTGTTTAGCTTTCCATTCTTGTCCCTAAAACGCAAGGCTTCATGTAGACTCGTGACCACCCGTATACCTGGGTGAATATCGCCACATTCAATCAGTACATGTTCCATCGTTTCCTTAGTTCCCACGCAGCATGTACATTGTTCTTCTTCGTTACTGAATGTCGCTTTATAACTACGCGTTCTAAGGCAGCGCGACCTTGCTTCAAACAACAAAGCGCTTCCCCTTGAATTATCATAAAACCTTTCCCTCCTTATTTAGTTTTTTCCGTTTCGGTAGTTACTCAGAGCCGGCTTCTTTTCCATCGCTGCCATCCAATAAGTCCTCTCCGCCTCTCTGACCTTCCGCTTAATGCTCCTTGTTGCCATATCGCCCGCACTGCTAGCCGTATATTTACTGGTGAGCCTCCTAGTTCTTTTTCTCCACTGCGTGTCAACGCTTTTTCTATGCAAATACCTGAAAACCTTCTCTGCCCATCTACTCTTCTTCATTTTCCTCAGCCTCTCTTCGAATCTCATTTTGCTCTGAGCTTCCCTTACTTCAAAGCCTGTCCATCCCATATCACCCTTTACAGCCTCATTTGTCGTCTTCCCGTGAGCGCCCAACGCGAGGCGGCCCACCGTCCTTTGATTTACATCCATTCCTGATTGTACCTCTGACTTCATGCACACCACTGAGTTCCAAAATGTAAGCCCCGGGGCCATTACACCCTTCCACAGCCCTCGAAGCACCTCGTACCTATTGTATCCCCATAAAGCTCTGTGCTTCATAATTGCAGCATTCTCTTTCCCTTTGCTACCGATGCTTTCTCTTGTACCTCCATATATCTGTCCCCCTCATTTACCCATACTCCGAGGTACTTGTACTCGCTTACCCTCGGTATTTTTTGGCCCTGTATTATAACCGCATGGTCTTCGTGGTCATTGAACACCATCAATCCACATTTTGTTGCACTAAATCCAAGTCCTAGAGCCTTACATTCCCTTCCGCATATATCTGCGAGTCGCTGTATATCATCTTGACTGTATATCATCGTATAGCATGCATCTCCATGGGACAGCGCCATCTGTTGAATGATACGGGAGACGCGACGGCGGGGGAACGCCGGATGGAGCGACGACCGACCAGGTGATGCTATAAGGAGCTTCGCCCCTAAAACAACTCCGAAGCGACCCATACTTTCGCTCCAAGCCTGTTGCTGGTGAACAATCATAGTGCTAATCTCCCCGAAACAAAATTTCACATCCGCACACAGTTCAATTCAAGCCACCATTACAAAAAACGGCAAGCGCGCGAACCTGCTTTCACACAAAAAATCACTCTGCCCAGAAAAAAGCTTCCTGAGAGAAGCGAACGAATGCAGTGAACACGAATAGTGTGTCATGATGCTCGCCTAGCGGGGAAATTGCGTAGCCAACTGCGTGCCCAACGCAGCGCCAGTCCGGTTACTTTTCGGTGCCCCCTCTTACATGGTTAATGTAAAAAAAGAATTGACTGGTTAATCATGGTATTGTTAACAGGTTTCAGCAAGTTACTGGCACAAAGAAGGACATCATAATTGTTCACACTGAGAAACATTGTTCAGACTAAGTAAGTATTTTTGAGCTGTGATGTTAAATCATTTGCTTGTTTTATCTCTGCTCGCAGTGTATTCCAACTTTCTGGCCCAGAAATCTTTAGCAGACGTTATCCATAAATATTCTTAGTTGGAGGAACATTCAAATATCCGTATGCTTGATTTCTTGTTTAAGTGGTTGAAATAGCTCCAGCCAAGTTTATAGAGAGCCCGACGTTTTCGGACCGATTCGGTCTCTTCCTCAGGTGGTGACTGTCATGGAAGCATCTCCCCGCCTTGTTTCACCACAACTCCGCATTTCCCGTTCCCTCAGGTTTGGGAGGCCGTGAACGTATACTGAGGGCACTGGTCCTAGGGACCGGTTCACATTTGCCGGTATGTTCTGAAAGACTCGAGCAAGAGCCTTCTCCCCAGTATGTTTTCTGTTTCTAGAACAGAAGCGCCGTCGAAGTCGATCTTATGGTCGTGCTTCTCACAGTTCTCTGCAGGAGCACTGCGGTGCACTGCAGTGCACTTCCATCTTCCTAACGTCATTCTTATGTTGGCGCATTCTTTCTGGTAAACACTTGTTCTCGCCTATGTAGCCGGCTGGGCATTCCGAACATGGCACCTTGTACACGCCTTGGTGTTGCTCCCTAGAGGGTCGATCCTTCGGCCGCGGTAGCAAGCGGGTGAGCGTCGACGCAGGCTTGTGAATCACCATGACCCCCTCTTTTCCGAGAATCTTGGAGAGCTCTTCACTGATGCCCGGCACATATGGGATGACGATGCTCTGGGCTGGCTTCTTAGATTCTATTGAAGCCGGTGGGGCGGCCGTGGAGAGTGCAGTGGGGTCACGAAGTGTGTCTTTCTTAGGTGTCTCTCCGCCGTAAGGTGTTGCCCTCTCGGCACACGGCGTGACACCCGGCGGATGAATGCTTCGGTGTATCCATTCTTTAGTAGCTCGGCGACGACCCTCTCCCCTTCTCTCTTTCTCTCCTCCTCCGACGTGCAAATTGTTCTTGCACGTGAAAGCAGTGCCGAGACTACCGAAGCTTTATGGGCAGTCGGATGACAGGACGTGAAATGCAAATACCTGCCGGTGTGCCTTGGCTTTCCGTACACCGAGAAGGGCATGTGCTCACCCTGCCGTCCGACTGCAACATCGGGAAACGGAAGCGACCCGTCTCGCGCCACTGTGAACTGTATCGCCTGGTCGACGGAATTCAGATGTTGGAGGAAGCTGTCCACGGCTGACTTCTTTATGGCGCAGAAGCAGTCATCCACGTACCTCACAAACCCTTTCGGCTTGTCAGTAAAGGAGCGTAATGCGGTCTCTTCTATGTACTCCATTGTGAGGTTCGCAACTGTAACGGAGATCACCGCCCCCTTCGCGATCTCACTGGCTTGTCTGTAGTAGTTCCCGTTGACACTGAAGTATGTCCCCTTGAGGCAATACTCCTGTAGGCAACGCAGTTCATCGATGCTTAGGCAGCTTCTTTCGCCCGAGAGTTGATCTTCATTCAAAGCTGCTTGTGCGCAGGACACCGCTAGCGCTATGGCCACACTGGTGAACAGGGACAGGACGTCGAACGAGACGATCCACTAATCGCTGCTCACTGTCAGATCTTTCATGCGCTCCACGATGTGGCTGGTGTTGCGTAAGTGGGTTGGTGTTTTGCGCACGAGCGGCGCCGGAGTCCGGTGGAGATACTTAGACAGCGCACGGATTGGAGATAATGTGAAATCCAGGATAGGACGGAGCGGGACGGTGGGCTTGTGGATCTTGGGAAGCCCGTAAAATCCTGGTGCAGAGCCGTTCCGGCAGATAAGGTGGAGGTAGGTGGTTCTTGCCTGCGGGTGCCTCTTAAAGATATCTGCCAGGAGCTTGTTCAGTTCCCATTGAACTTTTGGTTTGGGGTGTTTCGTCAGCTTTTCATGGGCCGGGCTGTGAAGGAGATCACGCACTTTGTCGTTGTACGCCTTCCTATCGAGCAGCACAATTGCGTTAACCTTTCGGCCGGGAGGATGACAACGTTCTCATCATTTCGGAGAGCACGTATCGCATTATTCTCCTCGCTCGACAGGTGGTGCTCACGGCGCTTTTCTCTTTTAGATAGTACTCCGATGGACTTGAGACGGGGGTTTTCTCGAATGCCGCTGTCGAGTCCTCTTATGCCTTCCTTCGTAGCCGCAATGATCCTTTTGTAGTGACGGATGCGCCGTGGTCACGCTCAAGCTGTGTCCTTTGGCCAGCATGCTGTGCTTGGTCGGGGACTTGTCTGGAGGACAGGTTGACGACGAAATTTTTGTTGTCAACTCCGCGGTGGGGTTTTCCTCCTTGGAGTGTCGTAAGCTTGCTTTTGTGGGCTGCTTGTTGCTTCCGAGCTGTTCTTGCAGCCACATTTCCAGCGAATTCCTCCAAAGACGGAAAGACGTTGGGCAGTCGATGTTGAAGCTGCTGTCGGAGGAAAACAGATCTAATTCCTTCTGCTTGATGACGGTGTGGTCCTCATGGATTCGGGCATGTAGCAGGCGTACTTTGAATTTTGCGATGATCTTGTAGCCCTACGGCGTGTGCAGCTTTTAAGCTCAAGGCTTCGTGGCACTACGTTCATCTCCCGGCAGGTCTTCGTGAAGTCGAAATGAGTCTGGTAGGTTTACATTTGATTTCTGCTTGCACGAGAGGATGGTACAATGTGGAAATATGAGAAAGCAGGTTATTTTTAACAATACTGAAAACACACGCGCTGTTTTTAATTCGTGTGTCCCAAATAGGGCAAAACATTCATTTTCATCAACAAATGTAGACTAGGTTTGCCGTTACATGAATGTGTTTTTCTTCTCAAGGCTCGTTTCCCAACTTTGCGTACAGGTTGAAGATAAGTTTTGTATGTCGCACGCCATGGTTCATTACAGTATGTAATATAGCTATGAATGAGTGCAAAATACAAAATACGCAGAGCGTTAGTATCGAGGTAATCACGCGCTTATGGGAGTGCATAGCACCCGAGGCGACATTTGTGCAAATTGCATTCATTTGCTCTTGGCAGTGCACTTTGCAGTCAAAGACCACGCCAAGATACTTAAACGAGCTGGCTGCGGCTTGTGCAAATTTATTTGTAAATCTAGCGATTTAACAAGCACGACATCGTCACGCGTTCGAAATGCCACATATTTAGTCTGTATGAATTTAATCGTAAGTTTTTAGATGCCAAGCAGCTTTTTCTCAGGGCTCCGTTCGTAGTTACATTGGCGACCGTCCGCTTTCTACAACCTAGCATAGCCATCTGTAACATAATGAGCGCGCGCTCGCGCTAAAGAGAAGTCTTCTTCCTCTTGCTCTTCGACCACCTTGATGATGATACGTGCAGATTACTTTAGGGCCCCAGCCTGCCGTATGCTGTCCTACCTTGGCGTAACGCAGACAAAGCCACATGTGCTGGCACGCGCTAGCGCGTTCGGGCCTGTATAATGGCGCGTTCACACTGAGACACTCGGCGGCGAGAGCGCGCGGAATCCGCTTCGGTGGCAGCGAGATCCGCCGGAAAAGCGCCGATCGGTCGAGGACTGATTTTTTGGGGCAGCTGCCGCCGGATTCCCTCACCGCGAACCAATCGGAAGGCGAGTCGAACATTCGAAGAATGGTGGCGTGCTTGTGATATCGCATTCGTCAAAGCCCGTAGCGACAGCGAAGTCTTTCGTAGTCATCCTGTAGTGCCAAGTGCCAAGTATTGTCGCGATTAGCATCTTTGGAATACACCATCGCGATCTCGCAGAACGGGTAGCATTATCTCGGCTCGACCAAGCTTCTCGCGTCTTGCAAATCAGGGCGAACCAACCACAACTGCTTGCGTCGTTTCTTGTTCGGCGAATGCATGTTTCACTTCGTCAGACATCGCCAGAACGTTGCTTTTCAGCAGGCCCAGCAGTTCGAATGAGCCATAAGGGCTTTGGTAAGACGCTGTGGCCTCTCCTCCTTACACTCTCTCAGCAATCATGTGATGGCGTCGGGGAACGAGATTCTGCAGACGCGCGATGAGCCAACGCGTTGTATCCTAGTCAGAACGCACTGGTGCGCGCTAGCGCGTTCGGGCCTGTGTAAGGCGCTGGGTAGATGCTGTGGCATCTCCCCCTCACACTCTCTCAGTAATCACGTGATGGCGTCGGGGAACGAAATTCTGCAGACACGCGATGAACCCGCGTGGCGTGCTCCAACAACAGTTTGGGACGAGTAATATTGTCACGTGGTCGTGACGTCGACGAAGACAGCAGTCAGCACGCGAAAGATGAAACGGTTTATTTGGCCGAACTTGTGGCCGGGAAACTGAAAGTCAAACTACAGCACTACGCTGATAGCGGCGGACAGAGCGTCGACCGTCGATCAACTGACAAGCGGTGAAGCGCGTCGGCATTTAAACATGTGCCGTCGAATATTCCAGCGTTATCGCTGGCTGTCGCGCAAGTTCTAGAATAAGCTCGAGTGTGCGCGTCTTGCGCGCAATCTTAACAAAAACGATCCACAATGATCGGGAAGCTTCTCGAACGATGAGGCGCGGATCGCGCTGAGCGTTGCTGACAGTCTTTGTGGGCGAAAACCGAATAAAGCAAAAGTGATAATAGGAAGCGCCCGTGGCAATGCCCCCCTCTGAAAAAGCATCGTCCCGATGCTTAAAACAGAACAGGCCAATGCATGCAACAATAAATAACAAGAATAAAACAACAAAGTACAATAAACAAATAAGCATAAGCAAGAAAGTACAATAATAAAGCAAAATGAGTCCTCAGATTCGCTAACGCGCGTAATATGGTTTGAGGCGCACGACATGGACGACTTCAGGTCGTGCACGGCGCCGCTGAGAGTTCGTAATGCCGTCAGGGACAACCTCGCAGTCAAGTGCGCCGAGGCGTCGAAGTACCCTGTGCGGTCCGAAGTATCGTCGAAGAAGCTTCTGGCTCAGTCCGCGTCGTCGTATTGGCGTCCAGACCCAGACACGGTCGCCGGGCTGGTACTCGACGAAGCGTCGTCGAAGATTGTAGCGACGGCTGTTGGTGTGCTGCTGGGTCTTGATGCGCAGGCGGGCCAGCTGTCGAGCTTCTTCGGCACGTTGTAAGTAAGCGGCGGCGTCGACATTTTCTTCGTCGGTGACGTTGGGTAGCATGGCGTCGAGCGTCGTCGCCGGGCTCCTTCCGTAGACCAACTTGTACGGCGTCATCTGCGTCGTTTCTTGGACGGCCGTGCTGTAAGCGAAGGTCACGTCCGGAAGGACAGCGTCCCACGTCTTGTGCTCAACGTCGACGTACATGGCGAGCATGTCGGCGATGGTCTTATTTAGACGCTGGGTGAGGCCATTGGTCTGCGGGTGGTAGGCGGTGGTGCGGCGGTGGCTCGTCTCGCTGTACTTCAAGATCGCCTGAGTTAGGTCCGCAGTAAAGGCGGTACCTCTGTCAGTGATAAGGATCTCTGGGGTGCCATGGCGCAAAACAATGTTCTCCACGAAGAACTTGGCTCGGCGGCACTGCCTTTGGGCAAGGCCTTTGTCTCGGCGTAGCGGGTGAGGTAGTCAGTCGCTACGACGATCCACTTGTTGCCGGAAGTCGACGTCGGGAACGGCCCCAGTAGGTCCATCCCGATTTGCTGGAACGGCCGGTGAGGTGGTTCGATTGGCTGCAGAAGTCCCGCTGGCCTAGTCGGCGGTGTCTTCCGTCGCTGGCAATCTCGGCAAGTCTTGACGTAGTGGGCGACGTCGGCAGCAAGGCGTGGCCAGTAGTATTTTTCCTGTATTCTGGCGAGCGTGCGGGAAACAATGAGGTGTCCAGCCGTCGGGTCGTCGTGTAGGGTCTGGAGGACTTCTGGTCGCAATGATGAGGGCACGACAAGAAGGTAGTCCGTTCGAAGTGGCGAGAAGTTCTTTTTCAGGAGAACGCCGATCTGTAAGAAAAACGACGGCAGTCCTCGCTTGAATACCTTCGGAACAACGGCGGTCTTGCACTCGAGGTACTCCATAAGGCCTCCCAGTTCCGCGTCGGCTCGTTGCCTTTCGGCGAAGTCGTCGGCACTTATACTTCCGAGGAAGCAGTCATCGTCGTCGTCTTGCGGCGGTGCGTCGACGGGGGCACGAGAGAGGCAGTCGGCGTCAGAGTGTTTTCGTCCGGACTTGTACACGACGGTAATGTCGAATTCTTGAAGCCTCAGACTCCATCGTGCGAGACGACCTGAAGGGTCCTTCAAGTTAGCTAGCCAACATAAGGCGTGATGGTCACTGACAACTTTGAAGGGCCTGCCATAGAGGTAGGGGCGAAACTTTGACGTAGCCCAGATGATGGCAAGGCATTCCCTTTCTGTTGTGGAATAGTTCGCTTCCGCCTTGGATAGTGACCGGCTAGCATAACTAATAACCCTTTCAAGCCCGTCAGTTTTTTGCACAAGGACGGCACCGAGTCCTACGCTGCTTGCGTCAGTGTGTATTTCCGTATCGGCGCAATCGTCGAAATGCGCAAGTATGGGTGGCGTTTGCAGGCGTCGTTTAAGTCCCTCAAATGCTTGCACTTGCTCCGCTTCCCACCTGAATTCTACGTTAGCCTTCGTGAGAAGCCTCAGTGGTTCGGCGATGCGTGAAAAGTTTTTGACGAAGTGTCTGTAATAGGCACATAATCCGAGAAATCGGTGCACGGCCTTCTTGTCGGTGGGAGGTGCGAAGTCGGCGATGGCAGCTGTTTTCCGCGGGTCTGGGCGCACTCCAGACTTGCTGATCACATGACCCAGAAACAAGAGCTCGTTGTACGCGAATCGGCACTTCTCTGGCTTCAGGGTCAGTCCAGAGGCCTTGATTGCTTGAAGTACTGGCTCAAGCCGCCGGAGATGCTCGTCGAATGTCGAGGAAAACACGACGGCGTCGTCCAAATACACAAGGCACGTCTGCCACTTCAATCCGGCCAGCACGGTGTCCATGACGCGCTGGAACGTCGCAGGTGCCGTGCAAAGACCGAAAGGCATGACCTTGAACTCAAAGAGGCCGTCGGGCGTTATAAAAGCGGTCTTTTCTCGGTCTCTTTCGTCTACTTCGATCTGCCAATAGCCGGTCTTGAGGTCCATCGACGAAAAGTACGTCGCGTTGTGTGGTCGATCTAGGGTGTCGTCTATTCGTGGGAGGGGGTACACGTCCTTCTTCGTGATTTTGTTCAGGCGCCGATAATCAACGCAGAAGCGCAGTGTCCCGTCCTTCTTCTTCACTAACACCACGGGTGACGCCCACGGACTCTTGGACGGCTGGATGACGTTGTCGCGTAGCATCTCGTCGACTTGTTTCTTTAACGCGTCGCGCTCTGGAGTCAAAATTCTGTAGGGGCTATGATGGAGGGGCCTCGCACTTTCCTCCGTTATAATTCGGTGTTTCGCCATCGGACTTTGTCGAATTCGTGATGGCGACGAGAATCAGTCCTTGTATTGCAGGAGCAGGGTTTTCAGCTGGTCTTGCTTGACCTTCGGAAGGCTCGGGTTGACGTCGAAATCTGGTTCTGGACCTCGATTCGTCGAATCGCTTAAAATGTACTTGTGGGCTCGTTGGCCCCTCTTCCTCTATCATTATTTCTTGTATCTATATTTATGCACCAAAGTACATCATTATGTTCTTGTGTTTTAGTATCCCCTGCCAATACCTGTTTATCACTCCTTTTTTAGATGCGAAGCATCTTATGGCGGAGTTCAAACCGGTGGTGTGCGCCATGACCACCCTTACTGCGCATGCCCAAGCCCTCTCCATATCTCCCTCCTCTCCACTTCTCCTATCCCCTCCCCCTGTCGCCCTCTCCACTACACCCTCTCTACTCCCCTTTCCGCTTCCTCCTCTCCCATTCATCCTCTCCCCTCCACCTCTGAAACGCGGACTCAACATGCCGAAACGCTGCTTCGCATCGCTTCATGGTCCCCTTTAGCGGGAGATGGTGTGGTATTTTTTTACCTTGCGTCGTACTTTCGTTAGCTGATGTATAAATATATTTTTCTTTGTTGCCATTTGTGGTTGTTTACCTACACTCTTACATTTTCCTTTGGTTATAATAATGTTTTGGCTTCATATTTCGTTGTAATATACATATTTTACAGCGAAAGCTGCTATGAGATCATTTCACCGGCCGTTTTTGGCACCGTAGTTGTCCGCCGCCGCCGCCGGTGTCCGTAACCACTATCGCTCGAAATAAGAAAAAGAAACGAAATAAGAAAAAAATCCAGGATGGAAGGAGGTTCGAACCTGGGCCCTCTGCGTGGGAGCCCAGTATTCAACCTCTGTGCCATGCCGGTGCTTGAAACTGCTTTGCAAAAAGGTCATACAGGTTCATGTCGGGAAGGAACCACATTAATATTTGCACTATAGCGCGGTAGGAGAGTAAAATAAGCACCAAGCATTGCACAACGCGAATTCTGTAACCAGGCGTCACACAATGCGAACTGCGCAACGAGAAGGTTGTTGAATGCTTCCAACCCATTACAAGGGGCTCCGCCTTAATTCTTCATCGCCATCAGGCACAACATCAACAAAGTGCAGCATAATGCCTTACATACGTTTAGCTGGTACCACGGCTATCCGCAGAATGACGAAAAATGGCATAGTGCCTGCTTTCCTACTTCTCAAAAATTACAATGATATATAGCGTCGTGGGTTCCTCGCGAGTGCACTTGTATTGGTTGCCAAGGAAGCCCATAAGCGCATGATCCATTTCCTAGGGGTCTCAGTAAAGTTATTCGCCCGCCTCTCTCTCTCTCCCACGTCAACGTATGTTATAGAGCATGGCGGGAGAGGGAAATAGCGACCGGGCGTCACGCAGTGCAAATTACATAACTGGTGGGCCGTTTAAAGCTTCGAACCCATTACAAAGGGCTGAGCTATAATTCTTCATCGTCATCAGTCGTCGCCTCACCAAAGGGTACATAATGCTTTACAGACGTGTAGCTGGTGCCTCGCTTCTCCACAGAATGACGAATAATAAGTTAGTGGGTGCTCCCCAACTTCAAAAAAATCTGACTTATGGCGTAGTGGGTACCTTGCTAATGTACGTGTATTAGTAGCCGCAAGAGAGCTTACAACGCGCTCTAGAAACGTCGCTCTTCCAGCTTTCGCTGTGACTGTGCTGCGGTTTCAGCGCAGGCCTGGCGTTTTTTAAAGACGAGTCTTTCTTGGGATACTTAAACGGAGAAATTTTGGTCTGTCTTTCTGTCTGTCTGTCTGTCTTTCTGTTTGTCGGCACGTCACACGATTCAGGCACTCGGCTAAAGTTGAACCACTTGCCCAAGGGCCAGGCATCTTGAACGGCTCACTAGGTTCATACTTGTGTACATTGTCGATCAAAAAGCAAACATTACGCATATCTGAGGCACAACATCACTAGGTAAGCATTAGGTGGTGTGTTCCTTTAACAGAAAATGCATACATACGTAATTCTAAAGACCCTAGTTTCTTAAGCTGCGCTGAAAATACGAGTGCGCGCTAAACATGACTTGCTTCGTGCCCTCTGAACGAGCTCATTGTTGTGTTTCGGTTTCGGTTCTGTATTGCACTGTACGAATGCCATGGGGCGCCGCTCTGGCATTCCTGTTTTAGCCAGGCGACGTGTAAATAAAAGAGTGTGTGGAGAGTACTCGTTTAGTGCGGCCGTTTCTTCTGCTTCAGCGCTTCGCGCCAAACCACGTGTTCGGGCTGGCTGGCGTCCCCGCCGGTCGTGTTGGTCACCGCCGGTATTCGCCTGCTGCTGCGCCGGGACTACCAGTCCGCAACAGAGCACTCATGTTCCCGCCGTATTGCCAGATGGCGTCCATATCTCACGCAGCGCCTCTTCTATCGTCTTTAGACGACATTTGCAGCGAAGCACGCAGATACGCGGCCAATTTTTTTTCCATGTATCGATGTACCTTAGCCCCTCCTTTCTAGAATGCTTCTTGTAAGCCCTGAGGGTATAAACAAATAAATAAAGAAAGAAAGAAACATGCCGCGGGATTGCGACTTTAGCGCCAATTTCTGCGTCGAATCAGCGACGCTCTTCTCGCTGTCATACTTTCTCTGATTATGCTCACACCGTTAACTACTACAGCTACAATAACAATTTAATCATTGATCATGAACGATAGCGGTCGGGATGGAGATGTGCCACCAACACCAGGCTTCAACGTGGGCGCATCAACGATGAGCAGTGCTATGGTTCTCAAACACCAATAGACATAGTGCAAGCCCTATCATATCAATTTGAAGTAAACAATCAACTACTTCTGTAAGGACACGTTGTACTTTCGTGTTATACCGATTCCTATGACGAAGGGATTAAGCGTGATTTTTTCTTGCTTTTCCCCTATTTGTGAGTGAATTGTATATACTGCAAGTGCTTCTGCAAGAGCTTTCTGTAAATATTTTCTCTTTTACTTGGCTTTTCCCAAATTTGTGGGCGATTTGTATATGCGTTTTCTGCAAGTGCTTCTGTAAATATATACATTCCTTCGATTATGAGATGGATGGCAAGGCTCTAAGCCGTGTAAACCATTTTAGGTACCTCGGACTTACTATATCAAATGATCTAAACTGGAAAACACAGATAGACAACATATGCTCCTCGGCTGAAAAAAAAGCTGTGGTACTTGAGGCGAAAGTTAAATCTTGCTCCAGAACAAACTAAATTAACTGCGTACTTAACGCTTGTTCATCCTACGCTATAGTACGCGAGCGTCGTCTAGGACCCCTTTAAAACAACCTGATAGAAAGAATGGAAAAAAAACCAAAGAACAGCCGCAAGGTTCATCTTATCAAAATATCGATCAACTGATTCCGTAAATGAGATGATTAACAAATTAAACTTGCCTTTACTTACTCAGCGCAGGAGGATAGCTAGATCGGAAATTCTGTATCTCATTCATCGTAACTGGTTTAATTTCAATGCTCAAAAATATATAAAACAGCGAGCGTCCCCAACAGTCAGAAGCAGCCACCAAGAACATATTCTACCAATTCCAGCACGAACAGATGTACAAAAATATTCCTTTTTCCCCAGAACAATAGAGGAGTGGAATCAAAGAAACTGTGCGGCTGATTATTGCCTCCGCTAAGAAACAACTGATTTGGGCGCATTTGCTTTTATTTTCATTGATAATTTGTAATACGGCAAGAGTATTGTGCGAGAGAGTTCTTTATTCTTGTCAGAATCATCGTACTTAGCCTGTTATTGTCCACTAGAGGACTTTGGCCTTTCCCAGTGATTTCCAGTTGACCCTATCCTGTGCGAGCTGATTCCATTTCATCCCAGCGAACATTTTAATTTAGTTACTCCATCTAACTACATCTGTTGTGCCTTCTATGGGTGCATTTCCCATCTGTTGGTTCTGTTGCTCTTACAGTCTAAACTTCTCACAAAATTAAAAACTCACCTGGTTAGGCGATGGCAGTAAGCAGGACGCACCCATGTCCATGCGACACTGCACCTGAACTGCATCCCTGGCGTTCCCTTCATTCGGGTCAATCCAATAGAGGCCGTCCGGTAGCTCTGGATGCAATGCAGCCAAATCTCCGGCAAGTCCTAGCTGGTGCATCTTTCTCGCCGGTAGGGTGCCGAAGCTTGTCATATTCGTCCACCAGGCGTCGGTAGTAGTCAAACACAATGCGGCGTTTTTCGTCCAGTGGAACAGTGGCGTCGAACAGCTTGGCCGGTTCATCGCCTGCCAGGGGATCTGGTCCTTTTACCTGGCCCTGCCTGCGAAACAGCCTCATATTTTTTACTTATTTATTTTTATTTACATAAATACTGCAGGCCACATGGCCGTGAGAATACATAAGCATGAAACATTGCACAACAAATGTGAATAACAAGCCATAAACCAACACAATCCGAAAGAAGAAATACAGGTAATACAGGCGGTGAAAAGGCAATAGAAATAAATGACTGTGAATACAGTGAAAGTGAAACAAATCATCAAGTGAATGAAATAGAACCAATTCTAATTAAACTGGAAAACGCGACAGTGTACAGAGTAACCCAGGAGGAGGCACTTGACTGTGCTAAAGACAATAGTTGTTCAGGTGGAACGTTATTCCATTCTTTAATTGTTTGCGGAAAGAATGAGAATTTAAATACATTTGTTGTGGAAAAATAAGGAGTTATAGAAACCGGATGAGCATGACGAGTGAACCGCGATGCAAGTGGAGATAAGTACGGTGCTGGGTCGAGCCCGAGCTTCCGATTAAGCAAATAATACAAAAACTTTAAACGCTGATCTTTGCGCCAGGATTGCAAAGTAAAAACCTGATTAGATTCCATAAAGACGTAACGGAAGACTGGTAGCCGTATAAAGCAAAAATAAATCGAACAGCCTTTCGCTGGAGTTTTTCAAGCGCGTTAATATTGACGTTGGTGTGCGGGTCCCATATAATAGAAGCATATTCAAGCTTAGGACGGATCAGGTGCTCATATGCCAGACGCTTAACGTGTGGTGGTGAATTTTTAAGCTTGTGCCGTATGAAGCAATGTTTGCGAAGCGCGGCAGAACATGTGTTAGCAATATGGGTGTTCCAACATAAGTTATTTCTTAGAGTGACACCGAGATACTTATATTTGCAAACCTCAGTTAAGGGTTTAAGACCTATGGAATAAGAAAATTCAGGGGGCGAAGTCTTTTTGTGACGCGAAGAAGTACAGTGTTATCAGAGTTAAGTTCCATGCCCCATTTACCACCAAGTAAGGGTTTACTGAAGGCTACTTTAAGCGCGAGTTGATCGTCAGAGTAATCAATATCGTTATATAGTACGCAATCATCTGCAAATAAGCCTCTCTTCATTGGTTCATTAATGACTGAAACTAAATCATTTTTGTAAATGAGGAACAAAGGTGGCCCCAGGACACTGCCCTGGGGCACCCCTGAAGATACCGGAAGAGTGCCTGATGCTTTCCCATCTATATCGAATATTGTGTACGGTTGTTTAAGTAGCGGAAACCTAGGAAATAAGATAATCGGGAAGGCCAATGATGTATAGTTTTTGAATAATTATCATGAGGAATGCAATCGAAGGCTTTGCTGTAGTCTAAAAAGATCATATCGACTTGACCACCCCTGTCGAGAACGGACGCCAAAAAATGTACAACGGAAACCAGCTGAGTAAGGGTGGAAAAACCTTTTCTAAAACTATGTTGGTGTGGCGATAGTATGTTATTGGCCTCAAAAATTTTGTTATGCAGGTGGCCACAATATACTCAACGAGCTTACAACAGGAAGAGATTTCAGATATGGGGCGGTAATTTAAAACTGACAACGGATCTCCCTTCTTTAGTACGGGAACTACACGTGCAGATCTCCAATCATGAGGGATGTAAGAAGTTTTTAAAGACGATTGAAATATTGTTACAAGAAACCTAGCTAAGGGCTCGGCATATCGGCGAAGGAACGCGTTGGTATTCCGTCTGGTCCAGGTGATGATTTTGCTTTCAGTTTGAGAAGCATGGTAAAGATTCCCTCATAAGATACAAGATCAAGATCAAATGAATTCAACGAGGAGACAGCGGTACGATTCTCAGCAGTAACGGAAAACACGCTATAAATTGGTTATTGAAATGATCGGCGACAATCTGTCGGCCATACAGTAATTTATCATTAGGCGAAATTTTATTGACTGGCACCTGGCGCTCTTTAATGTAATTCCAATACTTCTGCGGATCATGTTTGATAAAGTTAGGCAAGGTGGTGTTGAAGTAAAAGTTTTTCGCCTTTTTAACAGCCTCAAATGGTGCTGATCGAACTTCGAGCAATGCATGCGAAGAAGGTGACCGGTTTCTCAAACTCTTAGCTTCACGTTTTAAGTGAATAATGTGTCTGTTTATCCAACGGGTCAGTTTGGTCGTTTTTTTAACTTTACTGGGTACAAAATGGTCAATAGAGTAAAGGCAAATATTTTGAAAGTTCAACCAAAGCAGTAAAGGATCGCTCTCAGAAAATACAGCAAGTTCTGTTTCGAGATGATTCAAAATGGCATCATCATTGGCACGCACGTAGTTTTTCACAGTTTTGAGCCCAGACAAATGCCTCACATGACTAACATCAAGTGGAAATGAAACAAAAACCAGCAAATGATCAGAGAAGCCTTTTTCAAAAGAAACATCGTAATCAGCGATGGACCGATCTAAGAACACAAGATCAAGCACAGAACCTACGTTATTGGCAATGCGCGTGTGTTCCTCGACAATCTGAACAAGGTTGTTTTCAAGAAGAATATCAAACAATAAATCTGCATTGCGTGCAGATTCCGGATTGTATGATCAGCGGCCCCAGTTAATTGACGGGAGGTTAAAGTCGCCGACAAGTGTAGTTTTGTGTTTTTTATGTTGTCGTAGGTGATTTCGTAAAGCAATTAAAACATCGGGTGATGAATCAGCGGGTCTGTAGATCAAGGTGGACGATTGGGCGAGTTGGTGATTCATGATCGACGTATGTAACTGCGCGGTAGTAAACACGGACGACAAGAAGATACAAGGACAAGCGCTTAGTGCTTTGATTTGATTTGGGTCTGTAGACAGCAGACAAAAGGAAAACAGTGCCAGACAGGTTAAACTTGAGGCATAAACAATCAACATCAGCAATTGCGTCTAGAGCAGTGCGTTCAATGCTTTATGCACCACTTATCGTGCTTACAAGGTAAAAGAACATTCCGTGGGTTTGGCTCAAGTGTTTCTTAGCATCCGCTTAGTGCTTTGATTTGTTTGGCAGCTAAAAACGACGGCTCGATCAGCGGTGGCGATATTTCAATGACGAGCCCGCTATATAGGGGAAAAACTCCGGCATTAAAAGTTATTGCTCACCCACGCATTACGCTGAATTTCTTGATGTTTTCATCTACCAAGCGTAGCACATCATGCGGGTAAAAGCTAGTACTGCCCATCAATGAAAATTATTAGAATTTTCCCTTCTGCTGGTGACGAACAATTCTATGCCTGTCGAACGTATGCGACCGGTTTTCACTGCGCTAATGACCCACATAGTGGTGCTAATGAGCTAATGGTCCACAAAATGCTTATGGCTCTGCTAATGGCCCACGTAATGGCCCACATAATCACAATTCTGTGTCACAAATGCGTACATATTACGTGAGAATGTTTCGATATACAACTCTTAGCTCGAAATGAGAAGAAAATCTGCCCTTTGAGACGAAAAATCTGCGCATATTCCCTTTGGGGAGGTGTCAAAGTGACGTGTTATGTCATGTGCGTCACGTAGCACGCCACTTAGCACGTAAATTATCATGTGCAACGTGCTGTCGGCTGGCCGTCATGCCATAGAAGCGTTGGCTAAAGGCTCCGAAGTTTTAACAAAAATTTAAATTTGGCGACATGGGGAGATTCACTAGAACGACAGACACAGAACGGACGCTACCATTTAAGTTGAGGTGTAACTTTTCACGGATCACAATGCAAAAGGCCTCATATTGTGAAAGATGATTTAACAAAACCGGAATTCAGCGATATGGTGCATAGTTCTTGTGAATTTCAAATCTTGCTAAACCATCTTTCACACCTATGAAGGCCGTTTTCAGTGTGATTCGTTAAAGGCTACGTGTCAAGTTACCTGAGAGCGCCCGCCTTGTGTTTCTTGTTCTTTTGAACTCCTAGGTGTTGATGCATGGAAATCCCCAGTTAAGTGGATGGTAGGACGACCGCTGCCGTAGCTCAGTTGGTAGAGCATCGGACGTGTTATCCGAAGGCTGTAGGTTCGGTCCTCCCGGTGGCAAATTGTGTTTACATTCACATGAGCCTCTTTACATTTATATCATAATTACTGAATTCTATTAAAGCACTACATATAACGTCGTCAATACCCTCCTTAGCCTAATCGTGAGCAGCCTCTCTAGGTGGTGTCTAGAAAAAAATTCTTCCTCGATTCATTCCCGTCTCTTTTGTAAACATCGAGCTTTTCACCTGAAGTAAAACTTTTAGCGTATTGAACCCAGTACTTTCGTTGCTGGAATACGTATGCCCGATATGAAAGCCATACACGCAAAATAACATCACTAAATGTGCACTCGTTCTAATAGAGCTGTGAGATTTGTTTTTAGTTCCTTCTGTAGAAAGGGCAGTCAGTAAACAAGTCTAAGAACAAAAGCTGCTATTTTTACAGTGCACAAAAGAATGAACATGAACAGCATGAAATTCTTTTTTCAGATATGACACAAAACAGAGATAGCAAAATTTTCGTTCTAGATACGTCACATTTGCGGGCAAAGCACAAGTAGGCACATAAACCTTTGAAGTATAACACAAAAACATTCAAAACTTGTTTACTCTATCCGCTGTTGACACGTACACGAAGTTACGGAATGACGTCTTATTGTGTAACAATATTAAAGCTGTCTAGGACGCATTGTTGAATGAAATGTTGTGCTTTACTTAATGCCGCTTTCAATGTTGAACTGAAATGTGCAAATGAACTCACTTGCTCACCAGTGTTCTGAGTTTTTCTGTAATGTGTGTATTGAATGTTAGGACTGTTTACACTTATTTTTTCACTTTCTTTGTTTCTTTTTGTTAGATTTTCTTGCCCGTTTTATGATTTTTGAAAATAATTACCTTGAGCCTGATTGAGGAACTCCTGTTCTGGCAGGTATGCTAACATTATGAAGACAATTAAAACAAAACTCTGACCACGATTAAAAGAAAAAAAAAAGCACGACGTTTCGGCCCCCGTATGGGAGCCTTGTTCACAAGTGAAAAATGACTGTGTGAGCGGTCCGGTTATGTGTGTTATAAAATGTGACGTAAGCAAACGTGTGTAGGCGTGTGGGAAAGCTTCCGTCATTTCGATGAGTGTGTGCGCCGTTGTCTGGATGTGATAGATTCGAGATGAAGCCGAGATGACCAGTTCTTTCTCTTTTCTCTTCAGTTATCTTGCGTTATCCCAGTCTACTTTGTGTCCGGACGTTTCCACGTGCTCGGCCAGCGCATTTGATGAGACCTTCTTTTTTACGTCATACATATGCTGTTTCAGCCTTTGTGGAAAATTACCAGTCTCACCGATGTAACTTCCACTACAGTCTGCGCACGGGATGCTGTAGACAACGCCAGGAAATTTTTCTTTTGGCAGCTTGTCTTTCACCCTCACAAGGGAATGCCTCAACTTGTTTGTTGGCACGTGTGCTACCTGCACATCGTAAGGGCGTAGAACACGCGCAAGGTGTTCGCTGACGCCCGGAATATATGGCACAGAAGCACGTTTTCTTGGGCGAGAGTTTCCAGAACGCGGCGACCGTGCCAGCTGACGTTCCACGCAGTGCACGAACGAGTCAGGGTAGCCACTTTGCGAAAGATCCCGATGCACATGCTCCATGTCGGCAGTGAAGTCCTCTGATTTTACGCAAACTCTTTTTGCGCGATTCATCAGCGAGGTGACGACGGACCTTTTGTGGGAAACCGGGTTCACGGAATTGAAATGCAAATAGCGACCCGTGTGGGTGCTTTTCTGTAGACACTGAACGACATGCCTTCTCCTTCGCGCTTGACGAGGACGTCTAGGAAAGGAAGTTTACCGTGCTCCTCCTCTACGGTAAACTTGATTGCTGCGTTCATGTCGTTCAGGTGCTGAGTGAATGCATTCAGTGCCCTTCTTGATTATGCTGAAGCAGTCATCCACATAACGTAAAAAGGTCTTGGGGGCAGGACAAAATGAGCCGAGTGCGCGTTGTTCAAGACGCTCCATCGTCAGGTTGCTGCCGTTACTGAGACGGCGGCACCCATTGCTGTTCCGTGTACCTGCTTGTAGAAGCAACCCTCGAATGTGAAGTACGTGTTGTCGAGGCAAAACGTCAAGAGGCGCCGTAAATCCTGGACTTCAATAGGTGTACGCTCGGGCAATGTTGCGTCAGTTTCGAGGGCTGAGACACAAGCGTCAACTGCCAAGCCCGTAGGTATGCTCGTGAATAGAGACTGGACGTCAAAAGACACCAGGATATCGCCATCCTCGAGGGCGATGTCGCGCACCTTGTCTATGAAGTCACCGGAATGTCGGACGTACGTGTTGCTTCTGCCGACAAGTGGTCGCAGCACCCGATGCAGGTACCCGGACAGCTTATGAAGGGGTGAGCGAGTGTAATCCACGAAGGGGCGCATTGGAACCTCGGGCTTATGAATCTTGGGCAATCCGTACAAGGCTGGCGCAGAACCATTATGGCAAAGGAGGGAGTAGTACAGGGGCTTGTGTTGAGGGGGAATGCAACGGAATATGTCGGAAAGAAGCTTATGAAAGTCCCGTTGCAGCTTCGATGTAGGGTCCTTCCCAAGGCATTGGTACGTGCTGCTGTCTGAAAGCACAGCCATCATTTTGTTGTGGTAGTCGGCACTATCAAGTAGCACTGTAGCGTTGCCTTTGTCTGCAGGGAGCACCACAATTTTGGGATTGTTCCGAAGCCGTTTTATCGCTGCCGTTTTCTGTCGGAGAGAGCGGTGAGAACGACGCTCGAGGCTGAAGTCGTGAGAGGACACCAATGGCTCGAGTGCGAGCCTCATCACGTCTGGAGGGATCAACTTGCATCACCGCATTTTCCACGGCACTCATCACTCGTTTTGCGTTTGTCGTGGAACCCACATTGAAATTGAGCCCTAGGCTCAGAACGGAGAGTTCAGCGGCATCTGGCTTGTGCGAAGACAAGTTGTGTACAGTAGACGTTGCCGGGTTAGAACTCGAAACCGGGTTTCTGTGATGCAGTCTCTCGAGCTTGCCCTCTTGGCTCTGTTCGGCACGGCGGCAATGCAGTCTTGCTTTGAAGTTGGCATGCAGCTGAATACTCGCGAATTCCTTCGGGAACTGGTACTCCAGTCGACGACGGACGAAGAAAGCCTCGTTCTCGAGAGCTCGTGCTTTTTGTCTGCAGTCTAAAATTCTGGCTTGTAGCAGCAGGCGCTCCGCCTTGAAAACAACGCTATTCCCGAAGCTGGTAGGCACAGGTCTGTTGAGGCGAAGTGAACGCGGAATAAAACCACGGGTTTTGCACTCCAGGTTGAAGTTAAGGTTTACCGTAGAGGAGGCGTTTGCCGTAGAGGAGGAGCAGCACGGTAAACTTCCTTTCCTAGACGTCCTCGTCAAGCGCGAAGGAGAAGGCATGTCGTTCAGTGTCTACACAAAAAGCACCCACACGGGTCGAGATTTGCATTTCAATTCCGTGAACCCGGTTTCCCACAAAAGGTCCGTGGTCACCTCGCTGATGAATCGCGCAAAAAGAGTTTGCGTAAAATCAGAGGACTTCACTGCCGACATGGAGCATGTGCATCGGGATCTTTCGCAAAGTGGCTACCCTGACTCGTTTGTGCACTCCGTGGAACGTCAGCTGCACGGTCGCCGCGTTCTGGAAACTCGCCAAGAAAACGTGCTTCTGTGCCATATATTCCGGGCGTCAGCGAACACTTGCGCGTGTTCCACGCCCTTACGATGTGCAGGTAGCACACGTGCCAACAAACAAGTTGAGGCATTCCCTTGTGAGGGTGAAAGACAAGCGCCAAAAGAAAAATTTCCTGGCGTTGTCTACAGCATCCCGTGCGCAGACTGTAGTGGAAGTTACATCGGTGAGACTGGTAATTTTCCACAAAGGCTGAAACAGCATATGTATGACGTAAAAAAGAAGGTCTCATCAAATGCGCTGGCCGAGCACGTGGAAACGTCCGGACACAAAATAGACTGGGATAACGCAAGAATAACTGAAAGAGAAAGAACTGGTCATCTCGGCTTCATCTCGAATCTATCACGATCCAGACAACGGCGCCACCACTCATCGAAATGACGGAAACTTTCCGCACGCCTACACACGTGCTTACGTCACATTTTATAACACACATAACGGACCGCTCACACAGTCATTTTTCACTTGTGAAAGGCTCCCGTACGGGGGCCGAAACGTCGTGTTTTTTTTTTTTGCTTTTAATCGTGGTCAGAGTTTGTTTTAATTGTCTTCATGTCTGTTCCTGACCAGACGGGTTTCCGTCCAACTATCGATTTCATCAACTTACGCCGGGCGTACGGCCAACCCGCCATCACTCAGATTCGCCAGTACATCTCCTTGACCAGCCGTGTGGCCACCTCAAAGGGCACCTTAACTTCAACCTGGAGTGCAAAACCCGTGGTTTATTCCGCGTTCACTTCGCCTCAACAGACCTGTGCCTACCAGCTTCGGGAATAGCGTTGTTTCAAGGCGGAGCGCCTGCTGCTACAAGCCAGAATTTTAGACTGCAGACAAAAAGCACGAGCTCTCGAGAACGAGGCTTTCTTCGCCCGTCGTCGACTGGAGAAGTACAGTTCCCGAAGGAATTCGCGAGTATTCAGCTGCATGCCAACTTCAAAGCAAGACTGCATTGCCGCCGTGCCGAACAGAGCCAAGAGGGCAAGCTCGAGAGACTGCATCACAGAAACCCGGTTTCGAGTTCTAACCCGGCAACGTCTACTGTACACAACTTGTCTTCGCACAAGCCAGATGCCGCTGAACTCCGTTCTGAGCCTAGGGCTCAATTTCAATGTGGGTTCCACGACAAACGCAAAACGAGATGTGTGCCGTGGAAAATGCGGTGATGCAAGTTGATCCCTCCAGACGTGATGAGGCTCGCACTCGAGCCATTGGTGTCCTCTCACGACTTCAGCCTCGAGCGTCGTTCTCACCGCTCTCTCCGACAGAAAACGCAGCGATAAAACGGCTTCGGAACAATCCCAAAATTGTGGTGCTCCCTGCAGACAAGGCAACGCTACAGTGCTACTTGATAGTGCCGACTCACAACAAAATGATGGCTGTGCTTTCAGACAGCAGCACGTACCAATGCCTTGGGAAGGACCCTACATCGAAGCTGCAACGGGACTTTCATAAGCTTCTTTCCGACATATTCCGTTGCATTCCCCCTCAACACAAGCCCCTGTACAACTCCCTCTTTTGCATAATGGTTCTGCGCCAGCCTTGTACGGATTGCCCAAGATTCATAAGCCCGAGGTTCCAATGCGCCCCATCGGGATTACACTCGCTCACCCCTTCATAAGCTGTCCGGTACCTGCATCGGGTGCTGCGACCACTTGTCGGCAGAAGCAACACGTACGTCCGACATTCCAGGACTTCATAGACAAGGTGCGCGACATCGCCCCGAGGATGGCGATATCCTGGTGTCTTTTGACGTCCAGTCTCTTCACGAGCATACTACGGGCTGGCAGTGACGCTTGTGTCTCAGCCCTCGAAACTGACGCAACATTGCCCGAGCGTACACCTATTGAAGTCCAGGATTACGGGCCTCTTGACGTTTTGCCTCGACAACACCTACTTCACATTCGAGGGTTGCTTCTACAAGCAGAGTACACGGAACAGCAATGGGTGCCGCCGTCTCAGTAACGGCAGCAAACCTGACGATGGAGCGTCTTGAACAACGCGCACTCGGCTCATTTTGTCCTGCCCCCAAGACCTTTTTACGTTATGTGGATGACTGCTTCAGCATAATCAAGAAGGAGGCACTGAAGCATTCACTCAGCCCTGAACGACATGAACGCAGCAATCAGTTTACCGTAGAGGAGGAGCAGCACGGTAAACTTCCTTTCCTAGACGTCCTCGTCAAGCGCGAAGGAGAAGGCATGCGTTCAGTGTCTACAGAAAAAGCACCCACACGGGTTCGCTATGCATTTCATTCCGTGAACCGGTTTCCCACAAAAGGTCGTCGTCACCTCGCTGATGAATCGCGCAAAAGAGGTTTGCGTAAAATCAGAGGACTTCATGCCGACATGGAGATGTGCATCGGGATCTTTCGCAAAGTGGTACCCTGACTCGTTCTGTGCACTGCGTGGAATCAGTGGCACGGTCGCCGCGTTTGGAAACTCGCGCCCAGAA